>NW_018744075.1:0-38459 GCF_001683475.1 Chenopodium quinoa | reverse complement strand
AATCTAGATAGAGTGACAATTAATCTAGTCAAGATTACTAAATACGTATGTGAATATCCCAAATAACCGTATTATATATATTTATGTATTTTGTACCAAAAAAAAAATTGAACCACTTTGTTTTAGGTAAGCCGATATATAACTTAGGTATACCCCAAAATGGGAGATAGTCAATCAGAATATGCCCTAATGGCCTGTAGGACCTGTTCACATTTACTTAATTTCAGTTCATTTTCAATTCAGTTCAGTTCAGCTCTAATCAGTTCAGTTCAGTTCGGCTCCTAATTTCTTTTTCTCATAAAATTTTCATTTAAGCTTATCTCAGCTCCAATAAGTTCAGTTCGGTAAATATGAACAGCCCTTAATCTTACATATATTCCACTTTTATTATATACGAAGTATATAACTAATAAAGTTTTTATTTAGTTTTAACTAATAATCAAAAAATAATAATTTAGCTTTAACTTATAAAGATATATTCCATTTTATTGTAAATTCTAATCTTACATAAATATTTATTTAGTTCCGTCAAAAAAAATTATTTAGTTAGACTAAGATATTTATTTATTTAGTTATACACAATTAATCTTAAATAAAGATTTAATTACTTAAAGTGTTAGACTAAGAACGGTATCAATGCAAATATATTCCACTAATTTTATTGTGGAGTATGTACAATCAAATATATATTTATTTATGAATTAGTCATATACTCATATATCATATTAGTTGGCTGACTTGTAGCCTAATAATTCTCTAGTAACCTGTGCCTAATATATGATTTAGTCATATATATATATATTTTGATAATTTTTTGACAAGAATATATTTGTGATATTTTGAGTATGATTGTTCAAAAAAATATTTTAGTTATGGAAAAGATTCTTTCCTTATATTAGAATTTATACTAGGTTAGAACCCGTGCGATTCACGGTTTATAAAATCCAAATTTTAATTTTTACATTTTAAAAATTAATCGCTATTATACATAAACAAATAAGAATTACGTATATTTTTTAATTTTTAATTTTTTTTATTTTTATCAAAATTATGAACGTAGTAGTATATGTTCAATGTTGTCTAATTCATAGTTCAATGTAGGAGATCATTTAAGAGTATGGTATTTAAAATTGTTTCAATTTCTTATGATAAATTAATAGATTTTAGTTATAATGTATAAGTTTCCAATATTTAATTAATTTTCAAAAATGTTAAATATGACAACTTTCCGAAAAAAAATGGGCATCTATCATCATTACATTGAGGCTGGAAATTTTTTATTGAGAAAACGACACGTGGACAATGATGATGTCAGCAACTTCTGTTTTAGTAATAGTGAAATAGACTCTGATTTTATATTTATCTATTAACATGATTGATGTTTCCAAGGAAAAAATGGCACAAAAAATGTTAAAAAAGGAAATAATAATGCAAATCAGTTTTTTTTTTTTTTTTTTTATTTTTTTATTTTTTTTAATTTTTATTTTTTTTTGTGTATTCATCTTCAACCTAAAATCATGTCCATAGCTTCAACATCCAATAATGGCGGATGATTATTCATGAATTCATATGGCTGATCAAATTAAACATAAAATCATACCTATTATAACAATTAATCACGAAATAATAAGATATAATCCGTAAACTTTCAAGAATGTAGATATTGAAATTGATTACAAACTCTGATTTTAAGGAAAATTGAAGCATATATGTAATGATTATACGTTAATCTTAATGAAATCTTTTATAATTTGATAATTTTAAGATGTGTTTTGGATGATTAATGAAAGTTGAAAGTTAAATTGGATGGGTTTTTTGTAAAATTCATAATTTGAAAAGAAAAAAAAAATTACCCTCTAAAAGTAAGAAAACAAACAACACTTTGCTCACGGGGCGCTGACTGGTCATGACTTAAATGAGGTGTAAATTAGATTTTATAATTTTTCCAAACTGTAATATTCAAAGGCTAAGATTAAGCAACAATCATAATATGGTTTAGATTTAATCCCTTAGCGTTGTCGCCCATAGTCGTTTGTAGTCGTCCGTAGTCGACGACTACGTTAGAAGCTTCCCTGCCCATAATACATGACACATTCAAACATTACATACATGTCAATGCATTCGTTTAACTTTATTTTTATATAATTAAATGTTAATAAAAATTATTTTAAAAATTGGATAATGAAACTTTATATTAAAACATACAGTATCTAACAACCTATTTTTTTGATAATATATATATATATATATATATATATATATATATATATATGTTGACCTCGATTAATTTTGGTGATGACAAGCAAACTCGATTTGATAAAAGTGTAATAAGTGTGCAGTTTATTTAGGCATGTTCTTATTAAGAACAAAGTTCCGGGGTTAGAACTAAGAGAAGTCCTTATTCTACATATGGGATACACAACAATTTTGAAGTGAAGAAGGCAAATAAGGTTTTATGCTTGGATGTTCTATTTGGCAAGATAGAGTTATCAAAGGTCCAATTGGAATATCATAAAAGCAACGGGCATTACATGAAGACTAAAAAGTATGAGTTATTATTTTTAGGCTTTATGTAAGTGTTTGATATTTTATGATTGGTTGGAACACAAGGAATACGAGAGTTAATTGGAATTAAAAGTGAAACGATCAATCAGTTTTATAAAATTGGTTATTATAATATTTTTGGTTTTTGTTAAAAATTACAAAAAGATATTTCTTTGTTATATTTATTAACAAAATAAATATCTTCTGTAAAAAGATTTTAACTGATTCCTTAAATTACTCTCCAAGGAAAAGATTTTATTCTAATCTCATCCCACGTTGTATATTGAACGACTTTCCAGACTTCTCTACATTGCTTGAGTTAGTTCCTAAAGTTTAGGAACACCACCTCAAGTAGTGGAGAATGTGTGGAAGGTGGCTGGGTTGATGAAACAGTATAAAAAAAGGAGTTGAGTTTCAGTTTTAAGGTATCCTAACAATCGTACAACATTTGAGTAAAAAAAAATATATATATTTGTCAGTGAGAGTATTCCTATGTTCCAACTATTGTAAGATATCTAAAACACGTAGAGTTCAAACTACTGAGTTGTAATTTGGGAAAGGGTTGAGTGATCCTTGTAAAGACTTAGAGTTAAGTCTTGAGTGTAGGCTTCGAAGTAGAAGCTAGAGTGAGCATTTGGGGTTGGCTTAGGTTCTATTTAGAACTTAAGTTTTGTCGAGTTCCTTATAGGTTGTAACGGAGTAGTTGCTCTATTTAGTGAATTCGTGTTCGAAAATCCCAAGTGGTCATGGTTTTCTCCTTGTTGGGCACAAGGAGTTTCCACGTAAAAATCTCTTTGCATCTCTTTATTTCGTTCTACGTTTTTAATTTCCACAAAATTTGGGAACACTAGTTCCTACACAATTCACCCCTCCCTCTTGTGTGTTCCATCTAAGTTAACAATATATTATATTTTTTTTTTCAAGACCCTTTGGTAGAGAACGGGTCTCTTATTTTTTTTTTATATTTTTTTTCTAATACACCTAAGAGAACCGGTATAACTAAAATAAAATCTCTTACATCAAACAAATCCGTTAGTTAAATAACGGGTCTTTAATTGGGGGTCATTTTTCCAAGTTTTTTAGTAGTGTGACATCTTGATAAGCTAAGAAAAAAAATTCTATGACACATAAATAAGACTGATAGAAGTAGTAGATTAAAAATAATGAGATGATCGTACAAGTACAAGATGTTTTACATTGATGGGCTACTTGTCAGTAAATGAGTGACGCAAATAAGTTTATTATTTGCGTCGCTTCAATAAATAAGAGTGACGCAAATGATAGAAAGCTAACATACACTTGTTTTTTGCGTCGCTTCTTTAATAACAAGCGACGCAAATAACTTTACAGTATGGTAAAAATACACATTTGCTTCGTTCTTTAGAATGAGTGACGCAAATATGGCGACGCAAATGAGCCTTTTTTACTAGTGAATCCTATTGATTGCATGTTAGTCAGAAAGCGCACATGATACGATCAGAATAAATTAGAGGCCTATTATTAGGGCAGGTTCAATATCTTTTAGGTTGGATTTGTACCATCATCCCTGAATCCTTATTTGGTTCATGACCTTATGGAGTTGACGATCTCTTGGATCGTTAAGGGGTGTAACCTTCACCTCGTGATGGTTTACAAGTTCCTTAAAAACTTGTTGGCGACTCTTTTGCTCTATCTTCTTCCCTTTTGGACGCCACTGTACTTTAGTGTATGATCATAGTGGGGTTCAAGATAGTGGGATTAAAGGCTTGAAATTATTCCCTACAACTGTCATGGCGTAGTAACGGGAGGGGTGGTGCTAAAGTAAGGGGGTCTGGCATGGTGGGTTGAGCTTGGCAGGATGGGAGGAGACGGTAATGGTAGGGGGAAAGTGTGGTGGGTTTTTTTTTTTATATTTCTAAATTTTGTATTTTGTTTTTACTTTTTTACCAATCATGGTGCCAAAACGTGCATATAACTTTTTATAACAAGTTGGATGACCATTTGGGATCATATTGATAAAATTCGCATTGTAGTTTGGATTATTAAAAGAAAAACCAAATTTAGGATTATTATTGGTAGATTAGGTAACGTACGGATTATTATAAACAATTTTTCCGACTTAATATGAAAGTTTAATATTAGATATATGAATTTGTGATAGCTAACCAGTGTGTTTCCTTGACAATGTTCTAATTATTGTTTAGCTACTCCCTCTGTCCCATAATACATTACACATTTCAAATATTACATACATGTCAATGCATTCGTTTGACTTTATTTTTATATAAATAAATGTTAATAAAAATTATTTTACAAATTATATAATGAAACTTTATATTAAAACATACAATATCTAACAACCTAATTTAGGATATTTAATATAAAATATATATTTTATGATAAAATATACAGTACAAAATATATATTTTTATGATAAAATATAGGGTTTTTCTACATTATAACCCTCTAACTTTCCGTTTTCTACAATGTGCCCCCATTTTTTAGAAATTTACATTGTAACCCCAAAATACATTTACCGTGAAACCTAATGCATGAATAGTGAAAAAAAGCCCAACTTCTCATGTATTATGGGTCGGAGGGAGTATTAATAAATGAAGTTAGTTAATTTTCTTGAAAATTGACATAATGATAAGATATAAGCAAAAAATATTATATGATACATAAATAAGACTGATAAAATTAGTAGATTAAAAATAATGAGATGATCATACAAGTACAAGATGTGTTACATTGATGGGCTGCTTACATTTAAGCAGATTTATTCAAAGAAACAAAAGTAGATCGAAACATAAAGGATAAAACACAAACATATATATTTGGGGAACAATCTTAGGGTTTTATTAGGGTTTCCTTGTGTTATAAAAGGACCCTTTAATTGATCATTTAGATTATACCTTTTTTTTGAGCAATTAGATTTAGGACTCCTTATATTATTCTATTGTTCTTTCTCCATTATAGTGAAGAAGCTCTCGAATCCCCCACCCGTGGATGTAGGTTTCTTTTGACCGAACCACATAAATCCTTGTGTTGTTTGTTTATCTTCTTTATTGCTTTTCTCGTTCTTATTTTTCTTTGATTTGTTTCGCATTAATCAAACACAATTACACCCTTTATTTCCTAACAAGTGGTATCATAGACAAGGTTTTAAGTTCTTAAGGTTTAGGTGTTTATAGATTAGTTTGATTAAATTATGCCAATGAAATTTGATATTGAGAAATTCGATAGGCAAGTGAACTTTGGCCTATGGCAATTGAAGATGAAAGACATCTTGGTTCAAAGTGGCTGTTACAAGGCTCTTCAAGGTGTATCCAAAAATCCTTCGGGCATGATGGTGGATACGTGGGAGGAGATCGATTTGAAGGCTCTTTCAAAATTCAATTATGTTTCTCTAATGATGTTTTGAGAGATGTTTCCAAGGAGACGACTTCTGCGGGTTTGTGGTTGAACTTGGAGTCACTTTATATGACAAAGATCATGACCAACTGCCTACTATTTAAATATAGACTTCATGATCTTCATCTAGAAGAAGGTAAACCGCTTAAGTCTTATTTAGATGAATTCTTCTCTATTATTATGGATTTGCAAAACATCGATGCTGAGATCGATGATGAGGATATGGCTATTAGGTTGTTATGTTCTTTACCGCCTACATATAAGCAATTTCGAGATACTTTATTGTATGGTAGAGATGATTTGAGTTTGGAGGATGTTAAGGATGCCTTTGCTCAAAGATATTTAACTGACAATAATTTGGTTAATCTAATAACCCTGCTAAAAAAAAATGCTTTAGTTTCTCATGGTGGTAATAAGAATTTTGGTAAAGGAAAAGTTTGACACTATTGTCATGTGAAGGGTCATATCAAAGCCGAGTGTTGGAAATTTAAGAAGAAGAATGAGCAGAAGTCTAATGAGGACAAATCCTCAAATATTGCCAATACCGACGATGATGATGACTATGCACTTTAGGGTTACGAGCTTTGGGGTTGCGGTTTCTACAATCTCTTCATGACAAGTTCCCCTTTGAGATCTCTTGGTAAAACGATAAACCGTGTGGATTTTTGGTATGGAGTCTACGATAGATTGTTTTTTTTTTCGTTTGTAATAAAGTAGCAATTTGGTTATGCATTAGATTTTGTTCTAGTTATGCTATTTCTTATCTCAATTTTGGTACTTTTGTGATTTACTAAGTACAATTGCAATTTAGAAATTCTTGATGTAATTTTTTATTTTTCTAGAATTGCTGAAGTTTTTTTAGTTTGATTTTTTTGAGATGAAGAAGTGTTTGAAGAGAGTTTGGTCAATTTTTAATAAGCATGCTTGGCTTCGGGACATCATACACTCAATCTAGGCCATGTGTTGGTTTTGTGTATGGAAATTTTGTGTTCGGAGATGCACCGGTTCACAAGTTATGGAAGATGTCCGTATAGTGATAGCCTAATGTGAGTAGGCTTATGGAGTTTTGTTTAAGGTGGAGGTTTTGTGTTTTATTATGAGCATTACTTCTTGGTTTTTGGTTCAAGGTGGAGTTACCTTGTTTTTTTGGTCGATTTCAAGTCAAGGTGGAGATTGTTAAATTGTGACTCGGAATCTAGTAGGGCTGAATTTGAACGCTTATGTATCTCATTTGCGAATGATTTTGAGGTGATTCAAGTTGGAGGTGATAGCTTGGTTCAAGAGCTTTCCAACGATAGGTCATATGCCCAATTCCGATAAGAAACGAGAAAGTTATGACCGTTTTACGAAAACCTGACGAAGTTGGAAATTTGCAACGAGGCTGCGAGCTATAGCTCTATGCGAGTGAGCTATAGCTCGGCCCTATGAGGACTTGCGGCAGGCATGAGCTAGCTTCCGAGCTATAGCTCGGTAGTTAGGTTATTCTAGGATAATTGATGGAATATTACCTAAAATTATATCTTTTCTATGACGACAATTTGAGTATACTTGGGGAATAATCTTAGGGTTTTATTAGGGTTTCCTTGTGTTATAAAAGGACCCTTTAGTTGATCGTTTAGATTATACCTTTTTTTTGAGCCATTAGATTTAGGACTCCTTATATTATTCTCTCGTTCTTTCTCCATTATAGTGAAGAAGCTCTTGAATCCCCCACCCATGGATGTAGGTCTATTTTGACCAAACCACGTAAATCCTTGTGTTGTTTGTTTATCTTCTTTATTGCTTTTCTCATTCTTAATTTTCATTGGTTTTTTCTGCATTAATCAAACACAATTACACCCTTTATTTCCTAACATAGTGGTTCGCAAAAAATCCTAAAATATATTATGGTCTAACCTAATGCATGAATAGTGAAAAAAGCCCAACTTCTCATGTATTATGGGGGGAGTATTAAAAAATGCTGAAGTTAGTTAATTTTCATGAAAATTGACATAATGATAAGCTAAGAAAAAAAATTCTATGATATATAAATAAAACTGATAGAAGTAGTAGATTAAAAATAATGTCGTGATCATATAAGTACAAGATGTGTTACATTGATTGGCTGCTTACATTTAAGCAGATTTACTCAAACAAACAAAACTAGAAGCATAGATATATGAATTTGTGATAGTTAACTAGTGTGTATCCTGGGCAATGATCTAATTATTGTTTAGCTACTCCCTCTGTCCCATAATACATGACACATTAAAACATTACATACATTTCAATGCATTCGTTTGACTTTATTTTAAAATAATTAAATGTTAATAAAAATTATTTTTAAAATTATATAATGAAACTTTATAGTAAAACATACATTATCTAACAACCTATTTTAGGATAATTAATATAAAATATATATTTTATGATAAAATATACAGCATAAAATATATATTTTTATGATAAAATGTAGGGTTTTTCTATGTTATAACCCTCTAACTTTTCGTTTTCTACAATGTGCCCCCAAGAAATCTACACTGTAACCCCAAAACACATTTACCGTGACACCTAATGCATGAATGGTGAAAAAAAGTTCAACTTCTCATGTATTATGGCTTGGAGGAAGTATTAATCAATGAAGTTAGTTAATTTTCTTGAAATTTGACATCATGATAAGCTAAGCAAAAAAATTCTAAGACACATAAATAAGACTGATAGAAGTAGTAGATTAAAAATAATGAGATGATCATACAAGTACAGGATGTTTTACATTGATGGGCTGCTTACATTTAAGCAGATTTATTCAAACAAAAAAAAGTAGAAGCATAGATAAACCACAAACATACACGATAAAATAGAAACGATTGATAAGCATCAGCAAGTGAAGTGCAACACTGCGTGCGAGTGGAAGCGTGAACTTGGCTTATTAAGCAACAAGAATAGGATTAAAAGGAATATCTTGGTTGATGTTGGCAACAACGGTGTCATAGAAAGCAAGTTTGGAACACTTGGGAGCTTGATTTGGGAATAACATGTAGGGGAAGGCTGGACTGTTACCTTGGTCAGAAATAAACATAAACAACTTCAAGTTAAAAAGTCCATAAGAGGCTTCGGCACCGGTTATGGTCATGAGGGGACCAAATGGTGCTGCGTCGAGCCAAGGGAGAAGCTTAACATAGAGTTGGACAGTCACTCCCTTAACTTCGCTCAGTTTGTCATGTGATAAGACCGCCGATATCTGTTCTGAGCACTTGAGTACATTTTGAATAGCACCCAGTTCGTTAACCACGGTACATTTACCACGCAAGTTAATATTTAACCTGATGGAGTTTTGGTTGACAGGATCGCAGCTGAAGCTCACAGCATCACCAGGGAAAATCGAGGGCGGTAACCCATAATACTTCAAGATCCCAGGGATCGTTGAAGCAGGGCAGTGGGCATGGGCGGAGGACAGTGTTAGAGCAAGAGTAATTGCGAGGAGAGCGAGGGAGATAGTGGCTGTTTTTGGAGACATTTTCGTTATTGGAACACTTTGCTTATTATGTTTATGTTTATGTTGGATGTTTTAATTGGTGTTGAACCATGCACTTGATGCTACTCATTTTATAGATGGGAAGATTAAGCTAATAAGCTAAGGCATCCACTCCTTGCTAACTTGCCTCTTGGATAGGTTGTAGTCCCCCACTTTCGCTAGCTAGCGTTGAAAATATAAAACAAGAGAAATTTTGGCACCATTAAGGTCATGTGTATCACGAATTAGTATGGGGTTAAATTATATGAAAAATGTTATATGAAAGCATTTAATGAAATATCCATCAATCAATAAATCATATTTGGCATCATTGAAGAATTGTGTTTCACGAATTCACAACGATTTAAGCTAGATTATGGAAAATTTCCCTTAAATGATTCATGTGACTTCTCTTTACAGTACAAAGGTCGAGTAAACTAGCATAGTTCAGTCCTATATTGGTTTGTCCAATTTTCTTTTTAATTTAATTTGCTCATTCGTTACTAATCTACCCACTTTATTTTATGGATTCTTTGACAATTATCACATACTCCCCCCGTCCTATAATATAGTTCCTATGTTCCTATTTAGGATTACTAAAATGTTGTTCTTGTTTCTATTTTTGGATGGTATATAAAGACCATTATAACCTCACATTTTAACTTTATTCATTATATTACCTAATTTACCCTTGAATTTTGCACATGGAGGGTACGTATTTTCATAGTAATTTATCCACTTTTTTCTCATATTTCTTAAATACCGTGAAAAAACACAAATAACAACTGTTACTTTGAAATGAAGGATAACTCGAGTACAATTGTTGTTGTTTTAGGAATTACCACCTAAAGTATTTTATTTTGGTAAAAAAAAATACTTGTATATTGTTCTGTTACTCTGAAGTGAGGGATAACTCGAGTGCTTAGAGTTTCTTTCCCAATTTGAGAAGATCCTGGTATCGAGTCTCATCCCTGTCCTTCTGGCTCTTTAAATAATAAAAAAAAAATTCTATTGCTCACTTGCCTAATGGATTGATCCACTTTTTTTTTTACACTCCCTCACAACAACGTTCTTTGTTCTCTCTCATATTACAAATAACTAGAGTGTTCCCGTGCAAAATGCACGGATATATAATATATTAGAAAGATTTTAATTATATAATGTAAGAAAAAATATATTTCAAATACGGAAAGTTGATTTAGATGTAGTAGCTTAGATCCTGTTATTTTGAACTATTTATGGTCTGCTCTAGCTCTACTCTACTAAAATTTGATATATTTTGTTGAGCTCTGATCTACTCTACTTTCACCTGTTGTACTCTTTTGTAATCCAATGTGCTATATTCTGCTCATAAACTCAAAAGAATAAAACCTTACTCTTATATGTGGGTGACCACGCAAATATGTCATTCTATTATGGGGGTTACTTTGTCAAAGTTGTAGAGTTACTCGTTCAGTGTTATAGGATTTACTCGGTTAATGTCATAGGGGTTATTCCATCAGTGCTATAGGAGGGGTTACTTTATTCTTTTGCAAGCAACTATTATATGAGGCTAGTTACGCAAAAAGCGTGTTGTACATATTTTTGTTTTGATGATTAGAGAATTGGAAGTTGT
The DNA here is from genome assembly GCF_001683475.1 of Chenopodium quinoa. Lineage (NCBI taxonomy): Eukaryota > Viridiplantae > Streptophyta > Magnoliopsida > Caryophyllales > Amaranthaceae > Chenopodium > Chenopodium quinoa. The sequence continues at coordinate 27,414 of NW_018744075.1, read as the reverse complement.
TTGAATTGAAGGGTTAGGGATTTTTGAGTTCTATAGTGAATTGTTAATAAAGGAACTGTATATCCGTGCAGCCGTGCTAATACACGACACACATTATACACGAAAGAAAATAACTCAAAGTGAAATGTTAGTAGTGTTTAAGAAAAAAATTGGTATTATTAGTTATTGCAATCTCTTGAAAAAATATATATAATTTTGTTTAAAAAACAAAAAATAAAGTAGTGGAATGGTAGTTATTGGTTAAAAAAAACCAAAAAAAAAAACACACTAACTAACTCAAATGCATGAGATTTGAGGATTGGGGATTTGGAGGGTTGTGATGAAAACGACTCTGCAATTATATATTAGATGTTAAGGAAGTTTATAACTAACTACCTTAGATAGTCAGATTTTGTGAAAAACTACCTTTTTAAATAAATGTTGTAAGAAACTACTTTTTAAACAATTCAATAGATGTTATAAGAAACTATTTTATAAACAATTAATGTTGTAAAAAGCTATCTTTTGCTGAATTATTACATTGAATGAGATACATTTAAGGAGGTTTTAAAAAATGCATCGTATACCACTAAAAACTGTTAAATGCTCCATGTATCTTTGAGGTGTGTATAAAATTGCACCAAATACCCTTAAACTCATAATAAATGTTAATCAATAACTATGTACTAAAAGACACACTAGCAATGACACGTGTCATCTCCTGGTGTGCCCTTAGTGTATTTTTTAAAAAAAAAAATTAATTATAGTATAAAATCTTATGCAAAAATAATTTCATATATAAGTTAACAAAGAAAAAAAAAATTGATATATCTTTTCACACAAACATTTATGACCATAATAGAAAATATTAAAAAAATTTGCGACATATTTTAATCTTCTTCAAGGAAATATTCATATTTTTTCTCCAATAAAAAAAGTTATTTATTTGTTGATTAGAATTCACATCAAAGTAGTGTGTATATTTATTTATTTTTTTTGTAAATAACCAATTAAATTTAAAAGTTCATTAATACAAAATATTATTTTTTAAAATTACCGTGCGTGGCACGGGATCTAAACTAGTTTAGTTAAATTGAGACTCTCAAGTATCAAATTATATGAAATCATTATAGTTTAATGTTACTTTAATGCTAAATCATTTAAGTATAAGTTAACTTAATTAATAAAGAAAATTCTAACACCCAAAAGTTAGGGATTTAGAATGATCGACGGAGTTTAAGTTTCGATGTAATTTATGCTTTTAGGCGGTTTTAATTCATAAATATAAAGTACTTAAAGTGAGTCAGTGTGTGGGCATGATTTTATTAGTTTGATAAGTTAATGATATGTGCATTTGTTAGAGGATCGGATTAGGGTTTTTTGGTGCATTTATTTAAAAACGTCAGGGGTACATGGTGCATTTGAAAGCTTTCATGGGTACACAGTGTATTTTTTTTAAAACCTTAGGGGTACACGGAACAATTCCCTATAAAAAAATGTTGTAAGGAAGTATCTTATAAAACCTAAATATTGTAAGTTGCTACCATATGCTTAATTTAACAATGAAAAATAAGGGGACGTAGGAATTATAAGAATGTTATTGTGAAATTGGGTGGAATAACCGAATATGTAGAAAAAAATGATTGAAAATACATCATATTTATAAGGTTGTTTATCGCAAAATTTGATATGTATATACATAAGGTAGTTGTTCAAGAAAATTCTTTATTCAAACATCCACTCCTTGTCTCCTATAAAATAAAATATGTACCGTCAATTTGTCCGGTCTCATTTTTTTTATTCTTCTTGGTTTTCAAGACAACGTTAAATGGGAGAATATTTATGGATCAAGCATGGCCTGTGTGCTTCTACTTTGAATTGATGTTTTATTTATTTAGTATTTTTTTTATATCAGTCAATATGTCGTGTATGTGATCTTGTCTACAACTACATAAACCTCTTTGTTCTCTCTCTAAATCCTCTGCGACCATTATCCACCTAAAACCCTAGAAACTCGCCGGAGTTCCAATGCCGCAGTAGAACTTCAGCGAGTCTCCTCCTCCCCTCCTCTTCTTCTATTACTTTCCTTCTCCCCTTCTTCTTTCCCCTTCTCTGAGGCGTCTTCATCCTCAGAAGTCGATCTCCTATCTCCGGCGAGCCTTCTTTTCTCTTATTCTTGTCCTTACTTCTCCCTTTCCCCCTCCTCTATTAAGCGTCTTTAATTTCTCACACTATAAAAGCCAACGCCCTCACCTTCTCATGTTCAGTTCTTTAAGTTTGAAGGTGTTTGTGTGAGCATATACTTGTTAAACAAGTTTCAAGGGGAGTAATTCTAAATGCCGGACTCCGTCACCTTCCCCACCTTAGCATGCGTGGAAAGATATTGTTTAAAGGGTCTCTCCGCCGGTGAAACAAGGCCTAAGAACTAGGTCTAACGCCGCCGTTATAGTCCATCAGTAATTCTAACCATCACGGAAACGATAAAGTTAGGGTTAGGATTTCGTGGGTCCTTGCACTGGAGGGCTAGGCCTAACACCGTTGTTAAGAGAAGCTCGTGACGGAAACGATGAAGTAAGGGCTAGGGTTTTGAGGTTCCTTATATTCATGGGTTCGTGTTTGTGTTCGTGGTTTTAGGTTTTCGGTTTGGACGGTGCTCTCCTCTAGTTTGTTATCTTTCCTAAGTATTTTTTAGTTGGTAATTATCAGAGTTTACTTGTCTTAGTTTGTTTTATGGTATTTTTTAGCTCCCTTTGGTTGTTTGTGGGATATTAAGTTGTTTTGGTTATAGTATTTTGGATGGTTGTGTGTAGAGGGAGTTAGGATCCTTTGGCCGGAGTTAGTTTACTTTTATTTATAATGTTAAAAGTTGTTGTAAAGGCTTAAGTGTCAAAAGCCATGATTTAAGTTTTAGTTCATGTTATGTATTTTATAAACTAGTTATTTTCCTAAGCAATCGCTCGGATATTCAAAAGAAGTAATTTTTCGCGCTGCGCGGCACTAGGAAACGCCCCTAGTCAGCCTAACTCTAATGCCTACGAGGTTAGAATACCCTCGTGAATTTTACGCGGAAGCAAATACTTAAACAATATAACCAGACACCCAATATTAAACCGAAAGGAAAATATATATTTTATTGATGATCAGACAAAGATACAAGTGTTTGAGTGAATAAAAATACGATCCAATCAGAATAAAGGATTGAATGAATCAACGTATGCCTTGGACAACCCCCAAGGTCCTCTATTTATAGACAAATGGGAGGACAACCCCCTCCCTTGGGCGAATAGACACAAGCGTGCATGCATGCCAAGTGGCATTCATGCAACGCCTATCTTTGGCTAAACTAATGAATAGATAAAACGATCCACATAAGCTAAACCGTCCTTATCCACAGCATAGCCACGTAGTGCCTCCTCGAAGTATCACACTTGTTCGCACCAAAAGAAACCGTTCACTCACACTTGTTAACCGTCAGCCATGCCACCATAGGCATCTCACCAACCGACGCATCCCTTAGTGACCAACATTTGACCCATCAAGGATAACTACCTTGGCGTGTGCCCAACACACGCATCAACGAATAAGCACCAAGTAGTCTGACCACACAAACAATACTTGTGCATGCTCAACTAACATACCATTTCGCCAAGCATTGCGTCGCTCCCCAAACAACGCATCGCTTCGCCAATCGACGTGGTACTTAGCAAGCATCACGTCGCTTGGCAAGCATCGTGTCTCTTTGCTCGTTGTCAGTGCTTCGCCCAAGCATCGCAACACTTCCCAAGCGTCGTGTCGCTTTGCACCACAACCGAACCCCAAACGACACTTCGCACAAGCACGCACCATACCGCAATGTCCAATGGACAACAGTCAACCATATGACCTAGTAGAAGTACCATAACATGTACCATTAAGATAGTGTCGTTTCACACACAAACCGTAGCTTTAAGCCAAGTATCAAAGCACCTATGCGTGCTACGGCACCATAGCCTACGCACCGCATGGCCCCAACCTAAGTCACGCATCCAATCGTACTAAGTATCAAGCCAACAACCGTGCCAAGGTCTACCATGCCCCATACCATGCTAGCACCATACCCCTTTGCCCAAGCCAAGGAGATACCTATGGCTGCACCCAGCCATAGGAGGCATTCACCCCCTAAAGAGCTTTATTTTGTTCTAGGCTTCAAATACTAGTGAACACTGGAATGACAGTAACACAATAATGGGACCTTTGGCCCATCCATTGGAACCAAAGATAGCCCATAGGTACTTAGTTAAATAACATATCATATATATAATGCTACAAACTTACAAACGACACAATTAACTACACCATAGAGTTAACAATACTATTTTCAAGTATTTACAAGCGCACCCGCGCATCATACCCATGCACGATTATTAAGGGTCTTACAAACCTCCCCCACTTAAAATCTTTGACAACCTCGTCAAACGTACACAACAATAAAAGCATACTAAATTAATCCAACATAAAATAGTAATACTAACCAAATGTACAACACCAAGTGATGCACACTTAACCCTACAACAAAATACTTAAACAATATTGCTACAAGTTAGTATTTGTTTAATTATTAGGTATACATTTAATATTTCATTTTTCCCTCGAAAAGATATATACATATATATATTTTTTAAATAAAGGTATTATTGTTTTGTTATTTAAGTGTTTTTTTTTTGTTTTTTTTTTGTATATAGTATATCAATGAAAAATTATGGCTACAAAATATTATTATGGACACAACACATGTACTTCTGTAATAATCTTGGTGATTACTTTAGTATTTTACTCTTTGACTATGATATTATAAATACATTTGATGTCGTAAAAAAGTATTAAAAAAAATAAATTAATATGATGTGCTCTAATTTTTCAAAGCTTTTATAGAAAAATTTGATAGAAAGGTATTTATATGTTCACTTTTTTGCGACGAAGGACCTTTTATGTTCAAAGTTGTGAAAAAGGTCCTTATAAATCACTTTTGGTATGAGGAGGGACTTTAATAATGTTGGAATATGACCATTAACTTTACTTTTCCGACGTATATAGACAACAAAAATTACTATTGGCTAAGAGAGTACTAAGTGTCATCGCTTTTCCACGATATTTTTTAAAAAAACCTTACCTAAGGAAATTAATTTATATGTACATAGAAATCATAAGTTACTAATTCCCTTCTCACATATAAACCACCACTACCAGCCTTAGCCACCTCAGTTCATTCCCTTCCCCACTATCGACCTAGTCAAGGCCTTCACTGCCACCCCCATCGCGCCTAGACCCTTGCTCCTCGCCTATGCAGGTCGCCGCCCCTCCCCCTACCCCGTGTCATATCCTCTAAACCACCACACCCCCTTCCCTCCCTCAAAATTCCTAAACCAACCTTCCCCCGATGCAAAACCCCCCAACCGCCCCTCCCCTACCCCAAAACCCTAGTGACTAGGGGTTTTGAGTGTCGAGGGACGGGCGATCGAGGGCTTAATCGATGGGGGGAAGGGCCTTTTAGGGATATCGGGGGGAGGAAGGGGGTTACGGGATAGGGTATGTGGTGTGGAGTTTAAGGGGGCGAGAAAAGGGGGCAACGGGAGGGGTGGTGCTAGAGTAAGGGGGTCTGGCATGGTGGGTTAAACTTGGTAGGATGGGGAGGGGACGGTAATGGTAGCGGAAAAGTGTGGTGGTTTTTTTTTTATATTTCTAAATTTTGTATTTTATTTTTACTTTTTTACCAATCATGGTGCCAAAACGTGCATATAACTTGTTATAATAAGTTGGATGACCATTTGGGATCATATTGATAAAATTCGCATTGTAGTTTGGATTATTAAAAGAAAAACCAAATTTAGGATTATTATTGGTAGATTAGGTAACGTACGGATTATTATAAACAATTTTTCCGACTTAATATGAAAGTTTAATATTAGATATATGAATTTGTGATAGCTAACCAGTGTATTTCCTCGGCAATGTTCTAATTATTGTTTAGCTATTCCCTCTGTCCCATAATACATTACACATTTCAAATATTACATACATGTCAATGCATTCGTTTGACTTTATTTTTATATAAATAAATGTTAATAAAAATTATTTTACAAATTACATAATGAAACTTTATATTAAAACATACAGTATCTAACAACCTATTTTAGGATATTTAATATAAAATATATATTTAATGATATAATATACAGTACAAAATATATATTTTTATGATAAAATATAGGGTTTTTCTACATTATAACGCTCTAACTTTCCGTTTTCCACAATGTGCCCCCGTTTTTTAGAAATCTACACTGTAACCCCAAAATACATTTACCGTGAAACCTAATGCATGAATAGTGAAAAAAAGCCCAACTTCTCATGTATTATGGGTCGGAGGGAGTATTAATAAATGAAGTTAGTTAATTTTCTTGAAAATTGACATAATGATAAGATATAAGCAAAAAATATTATATGATACATAAATAAGACTGATAGAATTAGTAGATTAAAAATAATGAGATGATCATACAAGTACAAGATGTGTTACATTAATGGGCTGCTTACATTTAAGCAGATTTATTCAAAGAAACAAAAGTAGATCGAAACATAAAGGATAAAACACAAACATATATATTTGGGGAACAATCTTAGGGTTTTATTAGGGTTTCCTTGTGTTATAAAAGGACCCTTTAATTGATCGTTTAGATTATACCTTTTATGAGCAATTAGATTTAGGACTCCTTGTATTATTCTATCGTTCTTTCTCCATTATAGTGAAGAAGCTCTTGAATCCCCCACCCGTGGATGTAGGTTTATTTTGAACGAACCACGTAAATCCTTGTGTTGTTTGTTTATCTTCTTTATTGCTTTTCTCGTTCTTATTTTTCTTTGATTTGTTCCGCATTAATCAAACACAATTACACCCTTTATTTTCTAACAAGTGGTATCATAGACAAGGTTTTAAGTTCTTAAGGTTTAGGTGTTTATAGATTAGTTTGATTAAGTTATGCCAATGAAATTTGATATTGAGAAATTCGATAGGCAAGTGAACTTTGGCCTATGGCAATTGAAGATGAAAGACATCTTGGTTCAAAGTGGCTGTCACAACGCTCTTGAAGGTGTATCCAAAAAGCCTTCGGGCATGATGGTAGATACGTGGGAGGAGATCGATTTGAAGGCTCTTTCAGCAGTTCAATTATGTCTCTCTAATGATGTTTTGAGAGAGGATTCCAAGGAGACGACTTCTGCGGGTTTGTGGTTGAACTTGGAGTCACTTTATATGACAAAGATCATGAACAACCGCCTACTATTCAAATATAGACTTCATGATCTTCGTCTAGAAGAAGGTAAACCGCTTAAGTCTTATTTAGATGAATTCTTCTCTATTATTATGGATTTGAAAAACATCGATGCTGAGATCGATGATGAGGATATGGCTATTAGGCTGTTATGTTCTTTACCGCCTACATATAAGCAATTTTGAGATACTTTATTGTATGGTAGAGATGATTTGAGTTTGGAGGATGTTAAGGATGCCTTAACTCAAAGATATTTAATTGACAATAATTTGGTTAATCTAATAATCCTGCTAAAAAAAATGCTTTAGTTTCTCATGGTGGTAATAAGAATTTTGGTAAAGGAAAAGTTTGACACTATTGTCATGTGAAGGGTCATATCAAAGCCGAGTGTTGGAAATTTAAGAAGAAGAATGAGGAGAAGTCCAATGAGGACAAATCCTCAAATATTGCCAATACCGACGATGATGATGATTATGCACTTTAGGGTTACGAGCTTTGGGGTTGCGGTTTCTACAATCTCTTCATCACAAGTTCCCCTTTGAGATCTCTTGGTAAAACGATGAACCGTGTGGATTTTTGGTATGTAGTCTATGATAGATTGTTTTTTTTTCGTTTGTAATAAAGTAGCAATCTTGGTTATGCATTAGATTTTGTTCTAATTATGCTATTTCTTATCTCAATTTTGGTACTTTTGTGATTTACTAAGTACAATTGCAATTTAGAAATTCTTGATGTAATTTTTTATTTTTCTAGAATTGCTGAAGTTTTTTTAGTTTGATTTTTTTTTAGATGAAGAAGTGTTTGAAGAGAGTTTGGTCAATTTTTGATAAGCATGCTTGGCGTTGGGACATCATACACTCAATCTAGGCCATGTGATGGTTTTGTGAATGGAAATTTTGTGTTCGGAGACGCACCGGTTCACAAGTTATGGAAGATGTCCGTTTACTGATAGCCTAATGTGAGTAGGCTTTTGGAGTTTTGTTTAAGGTGGAGGTTTTGTGTTTTATTATGAGCATTACTTCTTGGTTTTTGGTTCAAGGTAGAGTTACCTTGTTTTTTGGTCGATTTTAAGTCAAGGTGGAGATTGTTAAATTGTGACTCGAAATCTAGTAGGGCTGAATTTGAATGCTTATATATCTCATTTGCAAATGATTTTGAGGTGATTCAAGTTGGAGGTGATAGCTTGGTTCAAGAGCTTTCCAACGATAGGTCGTATGCCCAATTCCGATAAGAAACGAGAAAGTTATGACTGTTTTACGAGAACCTAACGAAGTTGGAAATTTGCAACGAGGCTGCGAGCTATAGCTCTATGCGAATGAGCTATAGCACGGCCCTATGAGGACTTGCGGCAAGCATGAACTAGCTTCCGAGCTATAGCTCGGTAGTTAGGTTATTCTAGGATAATTGATGGAATATTTCCTAAAATTATATCTTTTCTATGACGGCAATTTGAGTATACTTGGGGAATAATCTTAGGGTTTTATTAGGGTTTCCTTGTGTTATAAAAGGACCCTTTAGTTCATCATTTAGATTATACCTTTTTTGAGCCATTAGATTTAGGACTCCTTGTATTATTCTCTCGTTCTTTCTCCATTATAGTGAAGAGGCTCTCGAATCCCCCACCCATGGATGTAGGTCTATTTTGACCAAACCACGTAAATCCTTGTGTTGTTTGTTTATCTTTTTTATTGCTTTTCTCGTTCTTAATTTTCATTGGTTTGTTCCGCATTAATCAAACACAATTACACCCTTTATTTCCTAACATCTGTTCACAAAAAAACCTAAAATATATTATGGTCTAACCTAATGCATGAATAGTGAAAAAAAGCCCAACTTCTCATGTATTATGGGGGGAGTATTAAAAAATGCTGAAGTTAGTTAATTTTCTTGAAAATTGACATAATGATAAGCTAAGCAAAAAAATTCTATGATACATAAATAAAACTGATAGAAGTAGTAGATTAAAAATAATGACATGATCATACAAGTACAATATGTTTTACATTGATGGGCTGCTTACATTTAAGCAGGTTTATTCAAACAAACAAAACTAGAAGCATAGATATATGAATTTGTGATAGTTAACTAGTGTGTATCCTGGGCAATGATCTAATTATTGTTTAGCTACTCCCTCTGTCCCATAATACATGACACATTAAAACATTACATACATGTCAATGCATTCGTTTGACTTTATTTAAAATAATTAAATGTTAATAAAAATTATTTTTAAAATTATATAATGAAACTTTATATTAAAACATACAATATCTAACAATCTATTTTAGGATAATTAATATAAAGTAATATTTTATGATAAAATATACAGTATAAAATATATTTTTTTATGATAAAATATAGGGTTTTTCTACATTATAACCTTCTAACTTTCCGTTTTCTACAATGTGCCCCCAATTTTTAGAAATCTACAGTGTAACCCCAAAATACATTTACCGTGACACCTAATGCGTGGATGGTGAAAAAAATTCCAACTTCTCATGTATTATGGCTTGGAGGAAGTATTAATCAATGAAGTTAGTTAATTTTCATGAAACTTGACATCATGATAACTACTTGATAAGCTAAGCAAAAAAATTCTATGACACATAAATAAGACTGATACAAGTAGTAGATTAAAAATAATGGGATGATCATACAAGTAGTAGATTAAAAATAAGCTGTTTTACATTGATGGGCTGCTTACATTGATGGGCTGCTTACATTAAAAAAGTAGAAGCATAGATAAACCACAAACATACACGATAAAATAGAAACGATTGATAAGCATCAGCAAGTGAAGTGCAACACTGCGTGCGAGTGGAAGCGTGAACTTGGCTAATTAAGCAACAAGAATAGGATTAAAAGGAATATCTTGGTTGATGTTGGCAACAACGGTGTCATAGAAAGCAAGTTTGGAACACTTGGGAGCTTGATTTGGGAATAACATGTAGGGGAAGGCTGGACTGTTACCTTGGTCAGAAATAAACATAAACAACTTCAAGTTAAAAAGTCCATAAGAGGCTTCGGCACCGGTTATGGTCATGAGGGGACCAAATGGTGCTGCGTCGAGCCAAGGGAGAAGCTTAACATAGAGTTGGACAGTCACTCCCTTAACTTCGCTCAGTTTGTCATGTGATAAGACCGCCGATATCTGTTCTGAGCACTTGAGTACATTTTGAATAGCACCCAGTTCGTTAACCACGGTACATTTACCACGCAAGTTAATATTTAACCTGATGGAGTTTTGGTTGACAGGATCGCAGCTGAAGCTCACAGCATCACCAGGGAAAATCGAGGGCGGTAACCCATAATACTTCAAGATCCCAGGGATCGTTGAAGCAGGGCAGTGGGCATGGGCGGAGGACAGTGTTAGAGCAAGAGTAATTGCGAGGAGAGCGAGGGAGATAGTGGCTGTTTTTGGAGACATTTTCGTTATTGGAACACTTTGCTTATTATGTTTATGTTTATGTTGGATGTTTTAATTGGTGTTGAACCATGCACTTGATGCTACTCATTTTATAGATGGGAAGATTAAGCTAATAAGCTAAGGCATCCACTCCTTGCTAACTTGCCTCTTGGATAGGATGTAGTCCCCCACTTTCGCTAGCTAGCGTTGAAAATATTAAATGAACTGAATTAAATGTGAATAGACCTTTTTTTTTGTATTCTTTGACAATTATCACCTACTCCGGCCGTCCCATAATATTGTTCTTATTTTTCTACTTTGGAGTATCAAAATGTTGTTCCTGTTTCTATTTTTGGATAGTATGTAAATACTATTATACTCTCACTTTTCTAACTTTATTCATTGTACTTCCTAATTTACCCTTGAATTTTGCACATGCTTTGTACTTTTTCTACTTTCCCTCTTTAACTTTTGTCCATGATTGTACCTTTTACTTTTAATCAATGTAATTTATCCACTTTTCCTCCTATTTTTTAAATACTGTGAAGAAACACAAACAGGAACTATATTACGGGACGGAGGGAGTAAAATTGTTGTTGTTTTATGAATTACCACCTAAAGTATTATATTTTGTCAAAAAATACTTGTGTATTATTCTGTTATTCTGAAGTGAGGGATAGCTCAAGTGCTTAGAGCTTCCTACTCGATTTTAGGAGATCCTGATATCGATTATCATCCCCTTCATGTGGCTCTTTAAACACTAAAAAAATATAAAAAAAAAATATTATATTGCTCACTTGCCTATTAGATTGATCCACTATTTTCTTACACTCCCTCACAACAACGTTCTTTATTCTCTCTCCATATTACAAATAATTTTAAAGAATTTTTGTGAATAACTACCTTAAAGTCGGTTTTTGTGAAAAACTACCTGATTAAAAAATATTGTAGGAAACTACCTTTTAAACAATTCAATAGATGTTATAAGAAACTACTTTATAATACAATTAATTTTGTAAGAATCTACCTTTCAAACAATTAATGTTGTAAGAAACTACCTTTTGCTGAATTATTGCATTAAATAAGAGAAGTTCATGTACCCCCGAGGTTATAGAAAATGCACCATATACCCCTGAAAACTTTTAAATGCACTTTGTACCCTTAAGGTTTGTATAAAATTGCACCAAATACCCTTGACCTCATAGTAAATGTTAATGTTCACTACTAAAATTCAGCCAAATTGCGACCGCCTCAAACGGTCGCAGAAAATAGCAAAAACGGACACAAAATATAATTGCGGCCGTCAACGGTCGTAACATGGCGGTCGTTATTCTCTTGGTCGCAAAAAAAAAATTACGACTGTTTGACGGTCGTAGATTTTTTGTGACCGTTTTTACTATTTTCAACGATTGTGAAGAAAACGGTCACAAATATTAATAATTGCGACCGATTTATGAAACGGTCTCAAATCTTGAAATTAGCGACCACCATAAACGGTCGCTAAAAGTTTTGAAAAAACAAAAAAAAAAAAAAAGGAAAACAGACCCAGATCCACCGAAACTAGATCCCACCTACCCAAGCCACCACCACTGCCCACCCTAAAAAACCATTATCCGCCGCCCTCTACCCACCACCACCTTCGCCCACCTTCAACCATCAATACCCACCACCACCCTAAAGGAGTTGTGTCTTCGATAAGTGCAATTACTAGATATATCAAGGATCACTATTATGGAGATAATAAGTTCATTCTATAGGGTCGTCAATGTTTGGTGCTAGATATGACAATTGATCTTTGGGCTAGCTTAATGGCCCAAAGCCTTATAGATTGAATCCTACAAGGTCACACATAAGAGTATTGGGTTAAACAAGTTAGAGGCCCATTATTGGCCCTCATAAGTTCATGACATACCATGTTGATAATTGGGCATGGATAGTTAGAAGATTCTAATGGGTTTTGGACTTGACATGGTTTTATTTCTAGATATGATCTATAAATATAAACCATGCCTAGGGTTGCATGACAGAACAATTGACATACAGTGAATTGTCACACAAGAAACCAGTTTTCCCAAAAACCCTAACTCTCTCTATCTCTACTCGGCCCTCTCTCTCTCCTCCCTTTCCGTACGGCCCTCCTCCCTGGGTGGCGCGTGTGGTGGCGCGTGGGTGGTGTTGTGGTGTGTTCGTGGCTCAAATCTCCGTTGAAGGTTGATTGAAGTGTTCAGTCACAACTAACTAGCATTAGTGGAGGTTTAATCCATGCTCGTGGACTAAGTAGAGGAATCACGCTTGGGGTTCTTTATCTCCCATTGTTCTTGCTCGATCGCATGTGGAATCACGCTTCAAAGGTACGATTACATGTTCTTTATGTTTATGCATTAGATCTTGGGATTAGGTACTGTATGAATATGATTCATGTTTTTCCGCTGCGTAGTACCTATAATTCCCTACAGTGGTATCAGTTAGCCTATTGCATTTACCCATATTGACTATAATTCTTTGATAGTCCACAATTTTAATTCAATTAAGAGGGAGAATAGTTTAATTATGGTTCAATTATTTTTTTTAATGTGATTAAAATTTTGGAATCAATTAAATGTGATTTAATTATGCTCAAATAGCCATGAAGATGACCATTTTTAGCCCTAATATGTTTGAAAATTTCAAACCCCCTAACCCTAAATTTTGAATTTTTCGAAAATCCTAGCCCTAAAATATGATTTTTGTGCTTGATTTTGATTTAATTCGGTTTATTTTATGATTTATAATTTTAATCGGATTGATTTATGCATAAAAATGTTTTATGTATGATGATCAATTTAATTTTAAAAGTTAAAATTAAATTGGGGATTAATTTCATGAAGAACCCTAATTTCAGGATTGAATGTGATTTAATTTTGAAATTAATTGGACCACATTAATATTAATTTAATTTTACAAAATATGTTTTGTTTTATTTAAATTAAAAATAAAAAAAACAAAAAGGTTTTTAGCAGCGGCAAACGCGGCTGGGTGGCGCAGCCACGGCGGCTGCCGCTACAGGTGGTCCGGAGGGAGGGGCGAGGTAGGGCAAAAGGACGGATCAGCAACGACAGCACCGTGCAAGGGTTGCGCGGCACTGCTGCTGTGCACTGCTGCAGAGCAGCGTACACCTCACGGTGTACGGCCACCGTGGCCGGCTTTGGCTGGCCACACCACGGTGGCTGGTGCACGGTATTAAAAAAAAATTATTTTATTTTAAAAATATTTCAAGATAAATATGATTTATTTTGGATAAGATAAAATATTTTGAAAATATGATCTTTTATTTTGAAAGATAAATTTGGTTTTATTTGGATAAAATCTTTTATTTTAGGATAAAATCAAATATTCAAAAGTTGTTATATTTGATATTATCTATATTTAAAGTTGTTATATTGGTAATTATCCATAATTAAAGTGGTTAATTTTGGATAAGATTTGTTTGGATATTCTGAGCATATTCCAAAAGGATAATAATTGATTTAAATAATGTGATTATCCCATAATTAATTTTGGATATAGTTGATTTAAAATTTTGTGATTGGCTAGTAATTAGGATAGAATTTCCTAACTTTGTTAGGATAATCTTCGAGGATAAATATGATTTATCTTTTAAGATTAAAATAAGATTTGATTCTATCTCATGACTAATTTAGAATATATGATATTTTATTGATGGTCATGAATAATATATGACATTATCTAATAACATTAATTAAAATATGAGATATTTTGGTGCCATGTTTCCTTAATTGTGAACATTCGATGTTGTAGTTTAGGAAAGCATGATGTGTGATTTATTATGTGGCAATTTTATAATATATGATGTTATTTATTGCTATATAATGACTAGTATGGCCCAGTATATTACTAAATACGTTCTGCGCATCGTGATGTATTTTTGTAATCTTAGTACGGTCTACGTACCGATAAAGTATTTTTGTAATTTTATTTCATTTTATTTAAGTAGTAGATAGAATAGAGTAAAATTACAGCTTGCAGCTAATCCAAGAAGTCCATGCAGTGAAGGCCCAAAGGAGCAAGATGGATGAGATCCATGAAGGTTCAAGTGGGAGCATTTACTTTATTAGTTTTCTTAGGATTAGGGGTCATGCTATGTCTTGTTTATGCATTCAGTTTATTATGCATGTTAGATTTTATTGATGTTTTGTGATGATGCGCTAGAGTTCACTATTTAATCACAACATAATAAATCTAGGCCCTAGTAATATTGAGGTTGCTTTTCCAATTAAAAACCCGATGAAACCTTCGATATTTATGACAAGTCATGCCTCGGCTGGGTGTCATACTATATCTTAGGGGAGTGGGGGTAAATCACGTTTTACACTTTTAATTGGTTTTACTCAACAAGGTTACCTAAAGAGTTTAGAACCTTGAAGCTAAGGGTAATAATTAAACATGTGGTGGTTAATTATTCAACCAAGAATTACAAAGAGTTGTAATCAGTAAAGAGTTTACTCACCTTGAAAAGGCAATACTTGATGGTAGGGCCTCAGTCCGGTCAATTATTACACAAATAAAGGATCTTGGAACCATTTTATTCAATAGGGATCAATTAAAATTGAATAAATGCTTTAAAGTTGCCAATTTAATTCGCTTATGACACTTTAAAATTTTTATTAAACATAATTGAATTTTCCGTTTACTTACAAGTAACATGTCGTTCTAATTTTATTATTATATATAATCTCCTCGATTGAAAAAAAAGTTCAGAAACATTCTCAAAAGGTTAAAAGATAATCCATAAACCTATATTCCAACTTTGCTAAGATGGTTCTAAAAGGCAAGTTTTAGAAATCCATGTCACATGTCTAAGGTTGGTTTTATTCAAAATGTTTGAGTAAAATGCCAACACATCTTCATTTTGAAAAGTGTTTCAAGGGATATAATGAGATGGGAGGTACAAACCCTCTAAAAGACAAGTACAGAAGTCCAATAAAATATCTTATCTTCAATATGATTGAATATAAGAAAGTGAATGGAAATCTCTATGATCAAAAGTTGATAAAATGACGCTATTCTTCATCCATTTTATATAAGAGTTAAATAGTTGATTAAACTCTAATATGAATGATGATTAAATAGACTTAGCAAAATCATGAAATGTGCTTAAAGTAGTTAAGAAAAGTATCATTTTGAACCTAAGAGAAGTGTTCTAAGTGGCTCAAATGGGAAAGGTTTAGGAATATATGAGGATTGCATTAAGAAGTTATAGGCCAAGAAATGCAAACAAGTTGCTACTTCTCAAACCTAGAACCAATTACATGCTAAAAACTGTTATGAGTAACAAATATTTCAAATTAAATGGACCAATTCCAATTGATTAGAAACTACCTCATATAGTTGGAAGGTAAAAGAATGGAAGTGTTCCAATTTACGAAGTATATTATAGAAATTGATTTAGCACATTGCTACTTCTTGGACATATGATGTCTTGTTTAGTTCTCTCTCATTGACAACGAGGTTGAACTAAATAAAGAAGTATGGCTAAGGGAGAAATAAATCTACAAGTTTAGAAGCAAATGTTGTTACTTCACTAGTAGAATCTACAATTCTGGAAGCAAAAGTTGCAACTTTACAAGTAGAACCTATATTTCACCTTACCTTGTTATTGGCTAAAATTAAATAAATGTTATTCATTCTTGCCATTATCAAAACACCATTCAATATTAGTAATGACTAAGCATCGAAGATTCAAAAAACATGGAATAAATGTTATTCTATGCTTCATTGAGTCATATTGTGTTTTGAAATTGCTAAACAGGTTTAAAGTTCTATATGATAGAAATAATTAAACCATTTCTATATATATAAATTATCTCTAATATGTTAATTAATTCGAATGAAAAATGAACATTGCATGCGAAAGATCCAAAGGGATGGACTTTCAATATCATTGGATTATGAATCCATTGATATATGTAAATATCATTCTAATTTGAAAGTATTGACAAAGTCACCATTTAGAGAAATGATGATGAGAATTCAAAGTCGAATACATATCGATGTAAGAAAACCAAAGGTTCAAAGGCAAGAGATGGACAATGAAACTTCATTTGTGTTATTATCACATGTGCTTAGTTGAAGCATAATGAGTGAAAATTTTGAAAAGTTTAAAATGTTCAGTATGAAGTTCAGTATCAACTTGACAAGATAATGATTACATTACAATATGATTGTAATTGTGAAAATTTAAGTCAAGACATATACTTGGCAACACATTCAAAATATTGCGATATGATCGTAATAATGAGAATTTAAGTCAAGACCTTGATGAACATCCAAGAGTTGTGAAATCGTTTTACGACAAACTCCGAAAGAAAACCTTGTGAAGTGTTTATGAAGGGAGCTATCAATCTATATAAGATATATTTTGATAGTGGACAAAATTACCTATCTTCCAACCATTATTCAGGGGATATACTTTTAAGATAAGCTACAAAACTAAACATACCTACATAGGTCAAATCAAAATGTAGCAAAGGCTTCATATGTGATATGGATAAGAAAAGTTCTTATTAAGTTTTTTTACAAAGCAAGGAATAAATTTTGTATTAAATAGTTTAATGCACGATCAATTCCTATACAGAGCACAGGGTACTACTACACAAATCATACTTAGCACAAAATGTTTGTTGCTCAAGTAGGTGCCCTTATGAAAATTGTTCCAAAAGGTCAAGTGGAAGTAGTGTAAATCTTGACAGAGTTCGAGAAAAGCAACAACCAAACATGGTTCAAACCATGGTTGGTTCACCCTATGCTAGAAATTTCCCCCCTCAAAAAGGAAAGTGGGAGTATAAGAATCTTAAAAAGTTCGAGAGCCTTGAAAAGTTCAAGAAAAGTGAATTCGAAAATCTTGAAGAAATTTGAGAAGTAATCGAATCAAAGCAACAATATGAGCATGATTCACCTCATGTTACAAGTGAAAACTCATGGTCTCATTAAGTGTAATGGGAATATTAACCATGTGTCGAAGGTAGTACATTCCAAGTGCACATCCTCAATTGTCGTTTCTCATTGAAAACTAACAAATTTGTTGTATAAGTTTCAATTGTTGCATCAAAACCCACAATGATGACTAGCATATGTAAAACTTAGTCAAAGAAATATAATTCCATATTGATTAAGAGTTCTAAAATATTCATTTTAGAACATGATGATAATGCAAGTAATAAATATGATTTGACAAGTTATAACTCCAAGTGGTTAAAAAACCAGGAAATCTGAAATAGATTCTAAGTCTATAAGCAAGTGTATGACACTTGAATAATTTGCATAATTGAGTAAGACTCATTGTAAGAAAAGTAGAGAAGAAAGAAAAGTGTTTTCTTACTAAGCAAAGACTTGTTAAAGGATTCAACAAATTCATAGTATGACTATGACTACGATGAAACCTTTACATTAGTCATCTTGCAAAGGGTGTTTCCCGGTTATTTCAGAAGTTGAGTGGGAGCTTTGGTTGCCACAAGATTGGATAGAGCCTACCTATTTAATTAGGAATGTGTCTTGGCCCTTGAAGAGGGAGAATTCAGAAAATGCATGGTCGTGCTCAAATGGATTACATAGTAACCATTTGTTTTGTAATTCTCACTCAGTTTTCAAGAAAAGATTTGTAGACTAATATGATCACGACATGAGATGCAATCATATTATCAAATCGACACACATTGACTTAAGGAATTTGAATATTGCGCACTTGTCTCGGAAAAGTGGGAGATTGAAGGAGTTGTGTCTTCGATAAGTGCAATTACTAGATATATCAAGGATCACTATTATGGAGATAATAAGTTCATTCTATAGGGTCGTCAATGTTTGGTGCTAGATATGACAATTGATCTTTGGGCTAGCTTAATGGCCCAAAGCCTTATAGAGTGGATCCTACAAGGTCACACATAAGAGTATTGGGTTAAACAAGTTAGAGGCCCATTAATGGGCCTCATGAGTTCATGACATACCATATTGATAATTGGGCTTGGATAGTTAGAAGATTCTAATGGGTTTTGGACTTGACATGGTTTATTTCTAGATATGATCTATAAATATAAACCATGCTAGGGTTGCATGACAGAACAATTGACATACAGTGAATTGTCACACAAGCAACCAGTTTTCCCAAAAACCCTAACTCTCTCTATCTCTACTCGGCCCTCTCTCTCTCCTCCTGTCCGTACGGCCCTCCTCCCTGGGTGGCGCGTGTGGTGGCGCGTGGGTGGTGTTGTGGTGTGTTCGTGGCTCACATCTCCGTTGAAGGTTGATTGAAGTGTTCAGTCACAACTAACTAGCATTAGTGGAGGTTTAATCCATGCTCGTGGACTAAGTAGAGGAATCACGCTTGGGGTTCTTTATCTCCCATTGTTCTTGCTCGATCGCATGTGGAATCACGCTTCAAAGATACGATTATATGTTCTTTATGTGTTATGCATTAGATCTTGGGATTAGGTATTGTATGAATATGATTCATGTTTTTCCGCTGCGTAGTACCTATAATTCCCTACACACCCACCCACCCTTAACCAAAAAAAAAAAATTTATCAAAAAAATCAACCCTGAAATTGAACCGACAAAAACATCCAATTAAACACACAAAAACAACCCATATAATTTCGAACAAATTTACAAAAATCAAACAAAAAATCGAAAAAAACAACATAAATTAATTAAAACAATTTAACCCACAAATAAAATGCACAAAAATTAAATAAAAATCAGCAAAAAATACAAACACAAATCAAACCCACAAACACTAAGCAAAATTTGAACATAAATTCAACTCAAAAAAAACCCACAAAAATTCAAACAATCACACAATTTCGACAAAAATCGAACCACTATTTGATCAAAATCAACAAAAATTCGAACCAAAACTCAAACAAAAACATACAAAAATCGAACCAAAACTCAAACAAAAACACAAACAAAATTCGGAAAAAATTGAACAATCATGGAAATTAGAGAACAAAATAAAACAACAAAAACCGAGAATAAACAAAAATATAATAAAAATTCAGAGAAGAAATACATACCTTTCACAAAACTTCTTCCTCTTTAGGTTTATATGGTCAAATTCGACCATAAAAACTCCAGATCTGGAATTTTTATGGTCGAATTTGACCATTAATACCAAACTTTGACGAAAATACAACACCACAACTCATTAGTTAACAAAAATCCTAAGAAAAAGATAAAATGAAGAAGAAACAAAGAAACTGAGATGGAGGAAGGTGAGGAAGAGAACGAGAAGGAGAAGAGGAAAGAGTACGGGAGGAAATCTAGAGAAAGAGAAAGAGAATTAGAGAGAGGAGGAACTTGAGAAGGAAAGAGAGGAGATACGAAAATGAAGAAGTAGCGGCTGTGAAAATATTAGGGTTAGGGGTAGTTTCCATCTCTTTTATACCCTATTTTAAAAATTAAAAAAAAAAAAACAATTACGACCGCTAAAACGGTCGCAAAATTAGAAATCTGCGACCGTTTTAGAGGCGGTCACATATTCTGACATTTACGACCGTCTCTTTGACGGTCGCTTGATTATGACATTTACGACCGCCTCTTTGAAGGTTGCAGGTTATGACATTTACGACCGTCTTTGACGGTCGCAACCGATTTAATTTAATTTAGAATTATTTTTAATTGTTCAAACATCCTAGAGATCGTTTAAAAGGCTAAAAAAGGGTCGCAAAACGGACGCAAATTTGCGACCGTTGTCAAAGAAGTCGTAATATTGCGACCGCATAAAAACTGGTCGCAAATTTCATAATTTGCGACCGTTTTTCAGACGGTCATAGAAATACGGTCTCAATTTAGTCAAATTTTAGTTGTGGTTATTAAATTGAGACTCTCTAAGCATTAAATTATATGAAACTATTATAGTGTAATGTTAATTTAATGCTAAATCATTTAAGTATAAGTAAACTTAATTAATAAGCAAATTCTAACACCCAAAAGTTTAGGATTTAGAATGATCGACGGAGTTTAAATTTTGATGTAATTTATGCTTTTATATTGTTTTACTACATAAATACTCCCTCCGTCCCCTTTTGACAGTTCCTTATAGGCATTTTCACGGAAATTAATAAACACAAATAAGAATAGTTAAAGTACACTTAAAAAGTAAATTAACATTAGGTATGCAAAAAAATAAAGAGAAAAAAATAATAAAAGTACATAGGAAAACAAAATTTTTATGGGAAATTTAAATTTGCACAAGTATTCTTGCAAATTGGAGGGAATTTTGGTAAAAAAAAATTAATATTAATAGTTGTTGGAAAAAACAAATAGGGTGAACATTTTGGGACTAAAATTTGCCCATAAGGAACTATCAAAAGGGGACGGAGGGAGTATAAACTATGAAATTTTGTCAAAAAACACCCGTCAAAAACACTTTTTTGTCTAAAACTACCAACTTAAAATATGTTGTCCACACCACCCGAATTTAAATTTTTGCTGTTAATGAGAAGCTGAATTAACATTCCGACATTGACCATAAAATCCAGGCGTTGACTTGGGGCACGTTACTTGCACGTGATTTCTAATGACCCCCCTTCTTTCCTTTTTTTTCCTTCGATATTTTTGGGTTCCCTCTCTTCTTCCCTGTTCTCTCTTTAATCTCCATTTTTACTTCCTAAGTTCTAAAATTCTTATCACCCATTGCTGGATAGGAGCAAAACCCTTTGAATTATCCTTAATTTGTATCCCACCTCGATAAAACATGTCACCCAAACAAAATCAACCCCACCAACCCATGCCACGATATTACCCGAAAATTAGCCCACATAGAAAATAGAGGTGGCTTCAATGGAGAACTTAGAGCTCGAGGTACGCTCCAATGGAAAATCAATTACCTAAATGATTGTACCAATTGTTTTTTTTCTCCCAAAATTGAACCACAACCCAAACCCTAGATTTACAAACAATCACAATGATTTCCATGGAAGCCATGACCAACCAAGTAGCTCCTTATGCCAATGATGTTATCGTATGGTTACCTATGGTTGTGATGATGAAGGTAGAATATGAATTCATTTGTTGCTTATTTAATTTAAAGAATTGAGTTCCTTTAATTTGGGGCAAGAAGGAAACAAAGAACATTAAATTAATCACCAAATTAAAGAAAAACAAGGGTGGGGTGAGAGGAGTAGAAGATGAAGAAAGGTTAGGAGTCAGGCTATGGAATGAATGAAGTTATTAAGAGTATATGGGTTTTAGAATATGGAGAAAGAATACAGGAAAAAAAAGGGAAAAAAAAGAAGTCACATGCAAGGCACATGTTAGGGCAACGCCGGAAAATTTAGTCAAGGTCCAATTTCTGGTGATCGGTGGCATTAATTTGACAACAAAAATTTTAATTTGGGTGGTCTTAGGCAACAATTTTTATTGTTGGTGGTTTTAGACAAAAAGTGTTATTTAATGGGTGGTTTTAGACAAAATTTCCTATAAAGTACTAAAAGTGAGTCAATGTGTGGACATGATTTTAGTTTGATAAGTCTATGATATGTGGATTTGTTAGAGGATTAGGGTTATTTGGTGCATTTATTTACAAACTTCAGGGGGTACATGGTGCATTTGAAAGTTTTTAAGGGTACACGGTGCATTTTTTAAAACCTTAGGATAGGGGTACACAAAACAATTTCCCATAAAACCTACTACCTTATAAAACCTGAATATTGTAAGTTCTTATCATGTGCTTAATTTAACAATAAGAAGTAGCATGGATTGAGGGAAATGGGGTGTAAAAATTAAAGGGTAAGTATGTAATTATGGGCTTTCACTCTTTGCCTGGATTGAGTTTAATATGTTGGGCCCGAAAAAACAAACCCTCAAATGAGGGTAATATATTACCCACCCACCCCCCCCCCCCAGTAACAATTACCTAGTAAAAAAATCATGTCTAACCTAGTGTCTCTCTTCTTCCCATATTCTCTTTCTTCTTCCTTAGTACCATCCATGGCCATCATATTGCAATCTAAATTCGAATTTGCTTTTAAATCTAGTATGAATTATGATTTTTCTTTTCATCAATAATTTGTTAACTTCGATTTTCAAGATGATATATTTACTGTAATTTTAATATTAATTTATGGTTATAAAAAAAAATATATTCACTTTTTTTAATATCAAATTATTTTAATTCTTTTTTATTGCAATTTTTACCTTTCGTGTTCTTCATTTTTTTCAATTTCGAATTTCAACTCTTTTTTTTTACATGGCCCCTGATTAATGCTCTCTCTCTTTTAGGACGAATTTTTAGATTATAATGTAGTATATATTCAATCATCTAAGTTGTTAAAATGTATTTTCATGTGATTTGTTGATAAATGTTGGATGTTTATCTTTACTAGGATTGATAATTTGGGATATATTTCATGTTTGGTAATTAGATTTAGCTTTCAAGATTTTATTGGGATTAATTAGATTTTAATATTTTATGAAAAAGAATGATTGTGAAATTAGGAATAATACGGAACACAAGAATAAACTTCCCTAGTACCAAACCTGTTAAAAACTAGTCCCCTTATTAGTTTCCCATCTAAACTTACTACCCCTTAACAAATCCCCTCCTAATCATTTACCACTTAACTATTCCCTTAAATCCAGGAGGGGCATAGAAGAGAAGGGGAACTAGGAGTTATAAGAGCATCAACACTCGTGGTAT
This sequence comes from Chenopodium quinoa, assembly GCF_001683475.1. Taxonomy (NCBI): domain Eukaryota; kingdom Viridiplantae; phylum Streptophyta; class Magnoliopsida; order Caryophyllales; family Amaranthaceae; genus Chenopodium; species Chenopodium quinoa. The sequence continues at coordinate 4,031 of NW_018744075.1, read as the reverse complement.
AATTTTATACCACGGTGTAAATATTCATCCAAAACTAGGTTAGAACTCGTGCGATGCACGATTATATAAAAGCCTAGATATTTTTAATTTGTACATTTTAATAAATAAATTGCTATTATATATGAATAAATAAGAATTTGTATATTTTGTAATTTTAAAATTTTTTATTTTAATCAAAATTATGATATAGTATCTGTTTAGTGTGTCTAATTCATAGTTCAATGTAGGAGATCATTTAATAGTGTGGTATTTAAAATTGTTTCAATTTCATACGATAAATTGATAGATTTTAGTTGTAATGTAAAAGTTTTTAATATTTAAATTTCAAAAATGTTAAACATGATAGCTTTCCGAACAACAAAAAAAAATGACATCATCATTGCATTTAGGCGGGAAATTTTTATTGAGAAAGCGAAACGTGGGAAATAGTGATGTTAGCAACTTCTGTTTTAGTAATAGTTAATAGATGTGTAGAAAATCCAAAATTTAAAAATTCGAATGGAATATATTTTCAAAGTTATGTTAAATAAAGTAGTTGAAAAAGGGAAAAAAATATGACATCATCCTTGCATTTTTGAGGGAAAAAAATACACAAAAAAGTGACACGTAGGTAATGATGATAACAACGGTTGTTATTTTAGTATATATATAGATAAATATGATAATTTTTATTTTATGGAACAAGCATGGCCTGTATGTTTCTACTTTGAATAGAATTTTTTTCATTATCAATAATATGTTGTGCACTAATTTTTCAAAATTATGTAGCTGTTTTTTTTATAGATTAACTAGCTTTTTGGGCCCGGGCGATGCCCTGGATAATTACAGGGAAACGAACATTAATATACGTTGTAATGTATGATTTAATTTTCTTGTAATTAAATATGCTGTTCATATTGTCATTTGCTAAATATTAATTTTTTATTCAAAAGATTGCATAAATAATAACATAGCTTGGTGGTAAAATACTTAGTTTTAGAATAATAGAGGTTGTGGGTTCAATTCTTATGGAGAATTTTTTTTTTAATTATGAAGAGTGCATGACATGGAATGAAAAACAAATGGAACGAGAGCCATCTGACATAATGAATAGTTGAATAGATGACGTGGCGTAGTAAGAAGAGTTTACGTGACACGCGAACGTTCTTAGGAACGCCTTTTAATAGTTTAGTATAGATTTGTAGAAAGGTGCTTATATATTAACTTTTTTTTCAAAGAAATACCTTATATGTTCAAGGTGGTGAAAAAGTTTCTTATAAGTCACTTTTGTTGTGAAGAGGGACTTTATGTTGGAATATGACCATTGACTTTACTTTTCCGTTGTATATAGACAACAAAAATTACTATTGGCTTTCCATGATATTTTTTTTTTAAACTTACCTAAGGAGATTATATTTATATGTACATAGAATTCATAAGTTACTATTTTCTATAATGGTAAGAAGTATATGATTGTATTTTCATGAGATTCAGTAAATGTTCAAAACTTGCGGTATTTTTTTTCTTGGGATTATTGTACTACCTCCTTTACAATGTACAACTTGATAGAAGTAGTTCGGTTGTAATGAGTCGAGACAACCGAGTGTTATCTTATTCAAGTTCATGTTTATTTCCTGAGGTGAGTCCGACCACAATCCCAAACTTTCAAAATTCTGTAAAAGTTCATCTCAAAATCTTATTGAAGTCAGCTCCTTTAGTAAACAGTTTGTGAATGGCTCGTTTATTAAACGATATGATAAAAAAGCATTTCATGAACGAACTTAATACTTCCTCCGTTTTCTTTTACTTGCAACACTTCCCTAAAAAGGAAATGTCACAATACTTGCAACACACTATAAAAGGAAAGTTACTTTAGAGAAAAACTATAATATTTCCCTTATTTAAAGCACATGACCCACTAAATTACACTCCTAACAATCACTCATTTCATTTTAAAGTGTATTATATCATGTAAACCCCACATTTCTTAAATACCGTGAAAAAGTGTGTGTTGCATCTAAAAAAACGGAGGAAATATTAAACAAGCTTTGTACTATTGACATTTAAAAATCTCAAAATAAGCATAGTAATTAAATCTTTATTGTAAACTTAAGAAATAAATTAACAATTGTGAATTAATCATAAATTTATAAAGGATTATAAGTGACAATTTATATCATAGCTACATTCCACTTACAAGAACTAAATTTGCAGTCTTTGAGATATCGCATCTAAGGCCCATCTTATTCCTTTTGGCTTATTATTTGCTGCTTCGTTAACTTTATTGTCCTCTTAGATTATGTTTCATAAATTTGTAAAAATAGAATTGAGCAATAATGGAGCTTGTTCATGAATGTAAATATTGAGTAAGCAACTCATGAACATAGATTCACGATCGAGTAGTTCATGAAGATAAATAAAAACGAATAGTTCATGAACATTAATAAATAAGATGTTCATGAACTTATATGAAAGAGCATGTCTATATTCGTATTCAAGCTCATTTATTAAACAAGCTTCAAAAATTGTTTAAACTCGGATCATTTGTTAAATACATAAACATGAACGAGCTTTAAATTACATAGTAAGTATCAGGAATTAGAATAAGGTTAAATTATATGGTATATAAAAGCATTTTATGAAAATATCAATCAATCTGTTAATCATCTTTGGCACCATTGAAGAATTGTGTTTCATGAATTGGCAACATTCTAGCGTAGGGTTTGTCTGGAAAATTATCAATCAATATTAACCATTTAGATATACTACCTTCATCTTTTTAGTTGGGACATTTTGTGAGAAACTACCTTTTAAAGTAGTTTTTTTTTTTTGCGAGAAACTACCTTATAAAAAAATGTTGTAAAAAACTACCTTATAATAGCTAAATGTTGTAAGATACTACCCTTGGTCGGAAAGTGAGAGTTGACTTAATTTTTTCCGGCGTTGACCTAGTCATGTGCCGGTCACGTAACGTTTAATTCATCTTTCTCCATTTTTTCCCCTAATTTCCCCCGAGCCTATCCATATAATACCCAAGATGAATTAAATGTCATGTGACCGGCACATGACTTGGTAAACACCGGAAAAATTTAGTCAACTCTCACTTTCCGACCAAGGGTAGTATCTTACAACATTTAGCTTTTTATAAGGTAGTTTTTTCCAACTTTTTTTTATAAGGTAGTTTCTCGCAAAAAAAATTGCTTTAAAAGGTAGTTTCTTACAAAATGTCCTTTTAGTTGACACGTTTTGACTTTAGCACTATTGACACATTCTTTTTGATCGTGTTTTGTGCATTATACGTAATAAAAAAAATATAGTCATGTGGTATCTTCTTATATTCATCACGATACATATTTTCCAAATATTGCTTATCGGTAATTAAATATATTAATGGTTAAATTTGTGCATTGGGAAACATGACTAAAGAAACGTGTCAGCTAAAAAGAAATGGAGGATGTAATAGATTTTAGAAAAAATTGGCTCAAACAATAACACAAACTATTGCTTCAATGCACTCAATATAGCACAAACTTTAGGTTGACCAATGCGTCACAAACTTTAGGGATTAGGTGCCGTAAGCAGCATAAATTATTTTTCGGTGTCAGAGATTCCACCCCCTCCCCTTCATGTGACTACTATATTCTTTGTATGTAATTGGGATTTGTCAAAGTTTAATGCAGTTCTTTTTCCTGATTTAAATTAGCATGCATGCACTTTTATCATCAATCCAAGCTTTAAAACATCAAATCAAAATAAGTTTTAGTAGGCTATGCAGGACCCCAAAACCTCTAATTTAACTCATTTCCTCATAAATGAAATGGTCAATTTGAGCACTAAAATATCTTCAAACTACAAATTCTATTTTTCTTTTTTTTTTCTCATATGATTCAGTCTTTGACAAGAGAGATTATTGAACAATTTCTTGTTAATTATTATTTATAAGAGAAGCTATTGTGTGAGGCTTAGCTTGGCTCACCGAGAGCTTTTTGAGGCAAGCCTTAAAAACACTAACCCGGCTTAGAGATTATATCATCTAGGCAATTGATGATACC
>NW_018744074.1:0-17770 GCF_001683475.1 Chenopodium quinoa | reverse complement strand
TTGAATCAAATGAAAGTCAAATACATTCAACAAAGCTAATTGAATCAAATGAAAGTTGCTTGTTGGGGTTTTCTGATGTCCTGCGGGAGAGCTACAATTCCGAGACTGGAACCGGACGCCTGTACCTGCAAAATAACGGAGACTCCTGAGAGCTCCGCCTCCAACGGTCCAAGTTAGTACCTGATTAAGGAGTAATCAATACAGAAATTAAAGTAATAAGGTCTCTCTAGGTGAGAGTATTTAATATAGGTAATCTGCTTTGCTAGCGAGATCAGCCGGTTATTAGTGTGTTCCGTAATGTTTCTCCTCCGTTCCGTTAATTATTCCGTCCGTTGATTAATGAGGATTAATCGAGTATTTATAGCCTTGGGAAGCGTGCAACTCTCTAGGTTTAAGGTAAACCTAGGGCCGATCGGGCTTCTAGACTGAAATGGGCCTTGATGGCCGGTTGTCCCATTTGGCATGGGTGGACACGTGGCGTGTCTTAAGTGGTCCGTGGAGGACGCGTGGCGGAACCTGGTTGGTCCACTTGTCAAACGGCGCTTGGTGGATAAAAATCCCCTAATCATTTGCCCCTCACAGGTGGCACGCGACTGGTCACGTGTCGCCTGTGACAGGCGTCGCACGGTGACAGGCGATGGCCCGTTACAGGTGTCACCTTGCAGACGGCCGGAGACTCTCCCGCCCAAATTTGAATTCGGAAGCGACCCTTCGCCTTCTCATTTTGCCTATAAAAGGAAGTGCTGACTTCGGTCATTTTCACATTTGAGAATTTTTACGAGAACATTCGGACCCCTGAACTTGCTCTGACATTTTCGGACTTTTTCTGCCTACCGCCTGTTCTGACAAGCCGACTGACCCGAACTTTCAGGACTTCATCAACTGTCATCCGTTCAGGTAACTCAGTTCTCTTACTCTTAATTTTCTTTTTATTTTTTGAAATGGCACCATGGAAGCACACGACACGCCCTAAGTTAGTGATCAGCCGGTCACCGGGGACGGCTGAATCTAGGACTAGGAGTGCCGCCTGCCCTTTTCTGGACCCATCTTTGCCCTTTATACAGAGTCCGACTGAATCTGTGTCTATGCAGAACGTGATGGCCAGAACAAAAAAGACTGCTAGAATATCAAACTCAGACGGCTCCTCCCAAAGGGTACTCCTTAGCGAAACATCTGACCAGGCGCCAGATGTGGAACGAGGCGACTGTCAAGCTGACAGTTCTGAGAGAGGGACAAGGTGTTCCCTTCTCATCTAACCGTGGACATGTCTAATTTACCTTCTGCTCCTTCTAAGGGAGAGGAGGCGGGCCCCTCTAGGAGAGGGGAGGCGTCGTCCTCTTCGGACTCGTCAGGGGACGAGTCCGATTCCAGCTCTTCTGACCATAGTTCTTCTGACCATAGTTCTTCTGACTCAGAAGAAAAACATAACCGCCTACAAGAGGCGAGAAGTTCCCATGCAGTGGAGAAGGGGGATAATTGGGCAGAGCCGTCCGCCTCTTACAGAGAGGAAAACACCCCCTACTACTGCAGGGTGCCCGGGGCCGGATCGCAACCATGCGAGACAACGTGGCGAGCTTTATTGCTAACCACAAAATGGGCCCGGAGTATTTACTGTTTGTGCCGGATCCAGAAGATACTGTCGTCTGGCCGGCTGGTACCAGCTATGGTGACGGCTGTTTTGGCTGCTATGTGGCGGCCATCAAAGCTGGTCTGCGCTTCCCATTACATCCGGCTGTTCAGCGGATTTTAGATGGGTATGATCTGGGGTTATGGCAGTTAGCCCCCAACTCTTGGGTAAACGTACTCGGCTATGTGGCCGGGTGCGAACTGAACGGGGTGGAGCCAAGTTTTGAGGCTTTCGCCCACATGAACTATCTCAGCCGGACCCCTAAGTCGGGAGGTACCGGCTGGTATCAACTAACAAGCCACAGGGGTTACCTCATGACGAGAGGTAAGGCAAACAAATGGAAGGATTGGCGGAACACCTTCCTTATTATCGAGAGTTCAGACACGGAGCTGAACAAACGTTTTAACAAGTGGAACAGGGATCCGCCTCTTCTTGCAGGCGGCCGCAGCATGCCGCCTGTTCCCCCAAAGGCTAAAAGAGAGATCCTAGACAAAGGACTCTTCAAAGTAGAGACTAGGGTGAACTCTACTTCAGGGGTACGAGAGCAAGTACCCCTACACTGCGTCCCGAGCTTCAAGTGGCTCTATGATGAGTACTTCTTGGCCGCCTGTGCCTCGGCAGTCGGTGCTCTAGAGGTAGCCGGCCTGACGAATACTCTGTTTTTTCACGCCTTGTTTACTTGGGATTTTTACTAACTTTGCTGTTTATTTCTTTCAGCCGACGCCATGAGTAAAATAACAGCATCTAAGACTGCGGCGGCCATGCTGCGGGTTTCACTAATGAAGCAGTCGTACGCCGACTCCCCCAGCAAGGAGGCACCCTTGGTCAGCTTTGAAAACTCTTCCCCTTTAAGTTGTATTATGCATATACTAACTCTTTTTGTTTTCAGTCTGGCACTCCAAGGGCTTCTTCCTCGCAACAGCCGGACCCCAAGGCCCGGAGAACGACTGTTGCAAGCTCTCCTGGGTCTTCCAGGAAAACAGTGGCGGCTGAGAAGCAGCCGGCCACTTCCTCAAAAACCCAGGCGGGGCCGCCTAGATGTATGGACACTTGCTTGTAAAAACTCACTCTTGCTTCCTTCTTGATTAGGTCTAACTTGTTTTTCCTTTTGCTTAATGCAGCCGGCCCCCAGGGACTTGACTTGGTTGAGGTAGCCAAGTCAATGGTTAAAGTAGTTCCTCCCTCTGACAGGGAGGCGGTCAAGGGTGCCGGCACCCTTGACCTCGATGGAATTTCGGGGATCCTAGCTGAGGTATACCCTTTTGAAGTTCCAGGACGCCTGTTAACCTTTTGATTGGAAACTGACGCCTGTTTTTCTTTGTACTTAGGCCCTGCTCCGAGTCAACAGCCTTCGCAAGCCGATTGATCGGAAAAACAAAGAGGTAAAGGCCGCAAAGGCTATGGCCGCCTCCAGCTGTGATAAAGCAATGTTTCAAATTGCCCAAAATGAAGTACTGACCATTGATCTTCTTTATTATCAGGCGCAGGCGACCGCCGCTGTTCGGGCTCAGCTAGAGGCGGCCCAAAAGAAGGTTGACGAGCTGGAGGGGACCGTCACCAAATTTAAAGCCGAGCTGAAACCCCTTCGCCAGAAAATGCACTCTTACGAAGCCATGGAGAAATCTTTGGCTAACGTAAAAGAACGCCTGGTGAACCAGGAGAAGAGTCTTACCCAAGAGCTCTCGGACAAGGCCGAGCAAGAAAAACAAGAGCTCGTCCGGGAGATGGTGGAAGACTCCGCCCAAATCCAACGCATGACCTGGGAACGACTGTTCCCCAGTGCCGACTTTGCCTCATGGGAAAGAAACGTACCGCCAGTGTTCGGAAATATATAATCAACAGATCCTGGCGGCTGCTGAAGAAGAGGCGATGGACGTTGCGTTGGAGGAGGAAGAGCCGGTTGTGGCGCTTGTGCCACTTGGGGGAAAGGCATCAAAAGATGATGCAGCGAAGGCCGAGTCCAGCAAGAAGAGTGCTGACCAGGCGGCTGCTGCTGATACTGAACTGCCCCCTTCTTAAGCTTTAAGTATATTTTTTCTTTTCACGGCCTGCGTGCCGTTTGCTTTGTAATTACCCGGCCAGGGGCCGGGGTTTTGAATATTCTGCTGGTCTTTTATGGCCGGCTCATTTTAATCAAATTTTTTGTTTTTGTTCAAATTTGTCTAAGTATTTGAAATTTGCTCACTAGACAGACTGTTGTGTATAGCCGAACGTTAAGACAGGTACAAATAGTAAGTATGCCGCCTATGCCCCTGGACGACTGGTTGTCTGTTTCCAGGATAGATGATCAGTCGGCCATTTAATCAATCGGTATTCGAACTCTTTATTCAATTTGACCAAGTAAATAGAATTACCAAGTAGCCAAGGAATTTAAGTAGGAAAACAAGCGGCGGGTACCGGTTGTTTCCCTTTATTGCCAATGTTGGCCTCTAATTTGTTATTTGTTAACCTAGCAAGAGTATTGGTTGAGAGCCTTTTTTTATTAAAAACAAGTGGACGACTCGTACCTTTTAGGCTCAGTACTAAGTTTGAGTGACTATTAAGTTAACATAGGAGTTACTTAGTCTTCGTCACAATCTTGATTGAGTAGTAAAGGTATCAGGCGGCGTAGGCCGACTAGACCCCTTGATTCACCAATGTTTGTTGGCTATTTACTCAATAGGTTATCCAGTAGGAATAGGGGTTCGAGTGCCCTTGTTTGTATAAAACAGGCGGACGACTCAAACTTTTTAGGTTCCATACCAAATTTGAAGGAGTGACTATGAGTTAACTTTGGAGTTACTCAGTCTCCGTCACTTTTGTTTGAGAAGTAGAGGTACCAGGCGGCGTAGACCGGCTAGACCCCTTGATTCGCCAATGTTTGTTGGCTATTAACTCAATAGGTACCCCCTGCATTTATCCCAAGTAATACAGGCGGTCATCTGACTCAGATGTCAACTGCTACCACTGGTTTGGTTAGTGATAGAGTTATCCTTGTCTCAAAAACGGCTACGTGGTTGCCCTTTGGGACAGTCGTATAGGTGCCGTGTAATTAGTTTATAGAACAATGTTCCACCCAAAAGGGAGCTGCTCTCTGCGACGAATTTCATCCGAATGGATGCCGCCGGACGCCTGCTATAATGTTGGGACAGGTCGGATTAGTTTTTAAAAGTTAGATCAGTTGACTAGGCGCCTGGTCTGATCATTCGGCCAGTGGCCTTGGTATGTTCTTGGTGAACGTATGTGCTAAGTAAAAGAAGGGTAGCCGCCTGTTAGTTACAGGATCGGCCAGGCCCTAAACTTTTTAGCTAAGTATTGTGAGTAAAATACTCGAGGGAGAGTAGCCGACTGTAATGGAACAGACGGCGGCCTCTGTAAAGATAAAGAGTGAAACTCAATGGAGAGTAGCCGACTGTAAAGGTACAGACGGCATGCCCCTCGTAATACAAAATTGAATAGTAAGTGCCAACTTTATTAAGTAGCTCTTTACTTTACCTCATTCAAAAGAAATATTTCTTAAGGTTATCTACATTCCAAGTTCGAGGCAACGGTTGTCCGTCTGGTGTTTCCAGACGGTAGGTACCGTCCCTGACTTCCGCATAGATTCGGTAGGGTCCTTCCCAGTTGGGAGTTAGTTTGCCAGACTCGTTAGCCCTACCAACTGCTTCCATTTTTCTAAGTACAAAGTCCCCTACTTTGAGTGGACGCCTGTGCACTTTTTTGTTGTATGATCTAGTCATTCTCAGGCGGTAGATTTCATGGCGCAAAACAGCATTGCCCCTCTTTTCAGGAAGTGAGTCTAATGCCAGGCGCATAGCTTCCCAGTTTGCCTCTTCGTCATATAGCATTACTCGAAGAGTCGGCTCGTAGTGTTCTATTGGAAGAACAGCTTCTGCACCATAAGTTAGGAGGAATGGAGTTTCTCCAGTCGCCCCTTTTTCAGTCGTCCTAATGGCCCAAAGAACATGTGGTAGTTCATCTGCCCATAGGCCGCCTGCTCGTTCAATTTTTTTCTTGAGACCGTCTGAGATGATTTTATTAAAGGCTTCTACCTGGCCGTTTGCTTGTGGACGGCCGACAGATGCAAAGTAATGTCCAATTCCTTGGTCTCCCAACCAGCTTTTGAGAACAGGCGTCTCAAATTGGGGACCATTATCAAAAACCATAGACATGGGAACCCCGAACCGAGTGATGACGTTTTTCCAAATGAATGAAATTACAGAATCATGTTGTAGGCAGAGAGTTCCTCTACAACTAGGAATCGGACTACCATGTGTCGTCCTTCCCCTTTTTCGCCCAGGCGGACGGGTAGATCAACTCGTCCCAGTGGGTGGACGACTCCTCCTCCAAACCCTATTAAAGGGTGGGAGGCCGGATGTATGCAGTCCGTCTGATATTTCAGTTTTGACAGACATTTGCTGCTGATGAGATCTGAAGAGCTCCCAGTATCTATGAGGATTCGACCAACTCTCTGGTTGGCCACTTTACATTCAATAACGAGAGGGTCGTCATGCGGCCCCCTTATTCCTCCTAGATCTTCTTCAGTGATGACAATCTCAGGAAATGTATATTTGGACGGTCGTTCTTGGTGAACGGAATTTACATCTAACCGCCTTATATTATCTTTGTTGCCCCTAATAGTGGGCCGCCTCCTGAGAAGCCGCCTGCAATGGTGTAGACGACTGCATCATCTGTATCGGAACTGTCGGCCTGTTGATTCTTTTTGGCCGACTGCTTTTTTGAGGAAGTATTCCCCGTAGATTTCTTGACATAAGTGTCAAGATCACCTTGATCAGCCAAGCGGTCTAGGTACCGCATGAGACTAATGCAGTCGTTGGTGTGATGACCAATGTCATCATGATAAGCACAGATTTTGTCTTGGTTCCGGTTGCTCGCAGAACCCTTCATGGGGAGCGGTTTCTCAATTGAGAGCCGTCCCTTTATTTCTTTTAGGATAAACTGGTTATCCTTGTTAAACACATACTTTGGGGAGTATGGTTTGAATTCCTTTTTCTTCTTGGCCGGCTGTTTAGAGGAATCAGCCGCCCAGACCCCTTTTCTTTTTTCATCTTTGTTGGACGACTGTTTCTGTCGTCCTTCTCTATTGTCGAACCTCTTCCCGTCCGACTGTTTCATTGTACACAGATCAGTCGCCTGTATATAGGCTTCTGCTTCAATCAAGGCCTCTTGAAGAGTCGCCACCCTTTTTCGAACTAAATCAAATTTGAAGGTAGACCCGTCTTTGAGACCTCTAAAAAAGTCAGTATAAGCTACCTCATCCGGTAACCCTTGAATCTGTATTCTCATCAGGTTGAACCGCCTGATGTAGGAACGAAGCCCCTCCTTTTCACCCTGCTGAATTGTTCCCAAATCAAGGGTCGTTTTCTTCGCAGGGATGTTCATTGCAAAGTTGGAGGCAAATAAGTAAGCAAGCGTCCTGAAACTGTTTACACAACCAGTCGGCAGGTTGCCGAACCATTGCTGTGCAATTCCCTTGAGAGTTGCTGGGAAACACTTGCACCAAGTGGGATCATCCAACCCTTGAAGGTACATCAGGTTGGTGAATGCCATCAGATGGTCTTCCGGGTTAGTAGTGCCATCATAGGCGCCTACTAAAACATTTTTTACTTTGGCCGGCTGAGCGGCTTCAGTAATTTCCTTGGAGAAGGCCGACGGCTGTTCACCAAGTCTAAGCAGCCGTAGCTGCCAGTCCATAGGTTGGACGTTTTTTGCTGCAGGTCCACCAAATGGAGGTGGCTGCATAAAATATTGTTGTTGCGGCACAAATGGCAAATTTGGTACCGCCTGCGCACTATGAAAGCCAGACTGTCGGGAGGTGCCGCCTGACTGACTCTCATGGTACGACTGAGTTGGCCTTATCGAGGCATTTCGCAAACTGTCCTGAAAATTTGAAGTAGAAGCCGACTCTGATAATCGGTCACTCTTCTTCTGCTCTAGCAGGTGCCGAGCATCTGTGAACGTTTGCTTTGACCCATCCGCCTGAATATGACGAACCGGTTTCCTATTTCCCGTAGGATAACGGAGTTTTGTGAAATCAAGAGCAGACGGCTCCCGCTTCTTAGATTTAGGATGGGGAGTCGCCTCTCGCCCTTGAACTGGCTTCCTCTTCAGTGAAGTGGAAGGTTTTTTGGCCGCCTGCTCTTTGACTGAAGCAGGCGGTTTTTTGTTGATCAACTCTTGGATCTCTCCCTTGAATCCCCTCATGAAGGTCATGAGTTCGTTCCTTGTGATGGGAGCAGACCCATCAGTCGGCTGTTGCCGAGCAAGCGGTGCGCCTGCTGGCTCGCTTCCTGTTTGAAGATACTCCCGTTCCCTTATTTCAGTATGACGGGTACGGCGGGCCCTTAGGGTCCCGTCTGGAGCTGTATGAGTTTCAACTTCAAATTCACTTTCGGTATCATGGTCCGACTGAACTTGAGGGTCGTCTAGGGGACGCCTCTCTTCTGGGGTCGGTACAGACTTGGATGCCATCTCTGAAGTACTCTCCCCACAGACGGCGCCAAATGTTTTGGGGTTTTCTGATGTCCTGCGGGAGAGCTACAATTCCGAGACTGGAACCGGACGCCTGTACCTGCAAAATAACGGAGACTCCTGAGAGCTCCGCCTCCAACGGTCAAGTTAGTACCTGATTAAGGAGTAATCAATACAGAAATTAAAGTAATAAGGTCTCTCTAGGTGAGAGTATTTAATATAGGTAATCTGCTTTGCTAGCGAGATCAGCCGGTTATTAGTGTGTTCCGTAATGTTTCTCCTCCGTTCCGTTAATTATTCCGTCCGTTGATTAATGAGGATTAATCGAGTATTTATAGCCTTGGGAAGCGTGCAACTCTCTAGGTTTAAGGTAAACCTAGGGCCGATCGGGCTTCTAGACTGAAATGGGCCTTGATGGCCGGTTGTCCCATTTGGCATGGGTGGACACGTGGCGTGTCTTAAGTGGTCCGTGGAGGACGCGTGGCGGAACCTGGTTGGTCCACTTGTCAAACGGCGCTTGGTGGATAAAAATCCCCTAATCAAAAGTCAAACACATTCAAACAAAGTTATTTAACGAAAATGAAAGTCAAAGACATTTTACAAAGCAAATTGAAAAAAATGAAAGTCAAACACAGTCAAACAAAGGTATTTGACTCAAATGAAAGTCAAATAAATTCTACAAAGCTAATTGAATCAAATAAAATTCAACCACATTCAAACAAAGCTATTTGAATCAAATGAAAGTCAAACACATTCTACAAAGCTAATTGAATCAATTGAAAGTCAAATACATTCTACAAAGCTGATGGAATAAAATAAAAGTCAAACACATTCAAACAAAGCTATTAAAATCAAATGAAAGTTAAATACGTTCTACTAAGCTAATTGTATCAAATGAAAGTCAAACGCAATCAAATAAAGTTATTTGAGTCAAATGAAAACAAACACATTCAAACAAAGTTGTTAAAATTAAATGAATGTGAAATATATTCTACAAAGCTAATTGAATTAAATGAAAGTTAAACGCATTCAAACAAAGCTATTTGAATCAAATGAGAGTCAAATACATTCTACAAAGCTAACTGAATCAAATGAAAATCAAACACATTCAAACAAAGCTATTTGAATCAAATGAAAGTCAAACACATTCAAACAAAGCTATATGAATCAAATGAGAGTCAAATACATTCAAACAAAGCTAATTAAATTAAATAAAAGTCTAATACATTCTACAAAGCTAATTGAATAAAATTAAAGTCAAACACATTCAAACAAAGCCAATTGAATCAAATGAAAGTCAAACACATTCAAACAAAGTTTTCGAATCAAATGAAAGTCAAATACGTTCTACAAAGCTAATTGAATCAAATGAAAGTCAAACACATTCAAACAAAGCTCATTGAATCAAATGAAAGTGAAACGCATTCAAACAAAGCTATTTGAATCAAATGAGAGTCAAATACATTCTACAAAGCTAATTGAATCAAATGAAAGTCAAACACATTCAAACAAAGCTAATTGAATCAAATGAAAGTCAAACACATTCAATCAAAGATATTTTAATTAAATGAATGTCAAATACATTCTACAAAGCTAATTGAATAAAATGAAAGTCAAACACATTCAAACAAAGCTATTTAAAGAAAATGAAAGTCAAATACATTCTACAAAGCAAATTGAAAAAAATGAAAGTCAAACACAGTCAAACAAAGGTATTTGACTCAAATGAAAGTCAAATAAATTCTACAAAGCAAATTGAATCAAATAAAAGTCAACCACATTCAAACAAAGCTATTTGAATCAAATGAAAGTCAAATACATTCTACAAAGCTAATTGAATCAATTGAAAGTCAAATACATTCTACAAAGCTGATGGAATCAAATGAAAGTCAAACACATTCAAACAAAGCTATTTGAATCAAATGAAAGTTAAATACGTTCTACAAAGCTAATTATATCAAATGAAAGTCAAACGTAATCAAATAAAGCTATTTGAGTCAAATGAAAACAAACACATTCAAACAAAGTTGTTTAAATTAAATAAATGTGAAATGTATTCTACAAAGCTAATTGAATCAAATGAAAGTTAAACGCATTCAAACAAAGCTATTTGAATCAAATGAGAGTCAAATACATTCTACAAAGCTAATTGAATCAAATGAAAGTCAAACACATTCAAACAAAGCTATTTGAATTAAATGAAAGTCAAACACATTCAAACAAAGCTATTTGAATCAAATGAGAGTCAAACACATTCAAACAAAGATTTTGAATCAAATGAAAGTCAAATACATTCTACAAAGCTAATTGAATCAAATGAAAGTCAAACACATTCAAACAAAGCTAATTGAATCAAATGAAAGTCAAACACATTCAAACAAAGCTATTTAAATTAAATGAATGTCAAATACATTCTACAAAGCTAATTGAATAAAATGAAAGTCAAACACATTCAAACAAAGCTATTTAAAGAAAATGAAAGTCAAATACATTCTACAAAGCAAATTGAAAAAAATGAAAGTCAAACACAGTCAAACAAAGGTATTTGACTCAAATGAAAGTCAAATAAATTCTACAAAGCTAATTGAATCAAATAAAAGTCAACCACATTCAAACAAAGCTATTTGAATCAAATGAAAGTCAAATACATTCTACAAAGCTAATTGAATCAATTGAAAGTCAAATACATTCTACAAAGCTGATGGAATCAAATGAAAGTCAAACACATTCAAACAAAGCTATTTGAATCAAATGAAAGTTAAATACGTTCTACAAAGCTAATTGTATCAAATGAAAGTCAAACGCAATCAAATAAAGCTATTTGAGTCAAATGAAAGTCAAACACATTCAAACAAAGTTGTTTAAATTAAATGAAAGTGAAATGTATTCTACAAAGCTAATAGAATAAAATGAAAGTTAAACGCATTCAAACAAAGCTATTTGAATCAAATGAGAGTCAAATACATTATACAAAGCTAATTGAATCAAATGAAAGTCAAACACATTCAAACAAAGCTAATTGAATCAAATGAAAGTCAAACACATTCAATCAAAGCTATTTTAATTAATTGAATGTCAAATACATTCTACAAAGCTAATTGAATAAAATGAAAGTCAAACACATTCAAACAAAGCTATTTAAAGAAAATGAAAGTCAAATACATTCTACAAAGCAAATTGAAAAAAATGAAAGTCATACACAGTCAAACAAAGGTATTTGACTCAAATGAAAGTCAAATAAATTCTACAAAGCTAATTGTATCAAATAAAAGTCAACCACATTCAAACAAAGCTATTTGAATCAAATGAAAGTCAAATACATTCTACAAAGCTAATTGAACCAATTGAAAGTCAAATACATTCTACAAAGCTGATGGAATCAAATGAATGTCAAACACATTCAAACAAAGCTATTTGAATCAAATGAAAGTTAAATACGTTCTACAAAGCTAATTGTATCAAATTAAAGTAAAACGCAATCAAATAAAGCTATTTGAGTCAAATGAAAACAAACACATTCAAACAAAGTTGTTTGAATCAAATGAGAGTCAAATACATTCTACAAAGCTAACTGAATCAAATGAAAGTCAAACAAATTCAAACAAAGCTAATTAAATCAAATGAAAGTCAAGCACATTCGAACAAAGCTATTTGAATCAAATGAGAGTCAAATACATTCAAACAAAGCTAATTAAATTAAATAAAAGTCTAATACATTCTACAAAGCTAATTGAATAAAATTAAAGTAAAACACATTCAAACAAAGCCAATTGAATCAAATGAAAGTCAAACACATTCAAACAAAGATTTTGAATCAAATGAAAGTCAAATACATTCTACAAAGCTAATTGAATCAAATGAAAGTCAAACACATTCAAACAAAGCTAATTGAATCAAATGAAAGTCAAACACATTCAAACAAAGCTATTTAAATTAAATGAATGTCAAATACATTCTACAAAGCTAATTGAATAAAATGAAAGTCAAACACATTCAAACAAAGCTATTTAAAGAAAATGAAAGTCAAATACATTCTACAAAGCAAATTGAAAAAAATGAAAGTCAAACACAGTCAAACAAAGGTATTTGACTCAAATGAAAGTCAAATAAATTCTACAAAGCTAATTGAATCAAATAAAAGTCAACCACATTCAAACAAAGCTATTTGAATCAAATGAAAGTCAAATACATTCTACAAAGCTAATTGAATCAATTGAAAGTCAAATACATTCTACAAAGCTGATGGAATCAAATGAAAGTCAAACACATTCAAACAAAGCTATTTGAATCAAATGAAAGTTAAATACGTTCTACAAAGCTAATTGTATCAAATGAAAGTCAAACGCAATCAAATAAAGCTATTTGAGTCAAATGAAAGTCAAACACATTCAAACAAAGTTGTTTAAATTAAATGAAAGTGAAATGTATTCTACAAAGCTAATAGAATAAAATGAAAGTTAAACGCATTCAAACAAAGCTATTTGAATCAAATGAGAGTCAAGTACATTCTACAAAGCTAATTGAATCAAATGAAAGTCAAACACATTCAAACAAAGCTAATTGAATCAAATGAAAGTCAAACACATTCAATCAAAGCTATTTTAATTAATTGAATGTCAAATACATTCTACAAAGCTAATTGAATAAAATGAAAGTCAAACACATTCAAACAAAGCTATTTAAAGAAAATGAAAGTCAAATACATTCTACAAAGCAAATTGAAAAAATGAAAGTCAAACACAGTCAAACAAAGGTATTTGACTCAAATGAAAGTCAAATAAATTCTACAAAGCTAATTGTATCAAATAAAAGTCAACCACATTCAAACAAAGCTATTTGAATCAAATGAAAGTCAAATACATTCTACAAAGCTAATTGAATCAATTGAAAGTCAAATACATTCTACAAAGCTGATGGAATCAAATGAATGTCAAACACATTCAAACAAAGCTATTTGAATCAAATGAAAGTTAAATACGTTCTACAAAGCTAATTGTATCAAATTAAAGTAAAAACGCAATCAAATAAAGCTATTTGAGTCAAATGAAAACAAACACATTCAAACAAAGTTGTTTAAATTAAATGAAAGTGAAATGTATTCTACAAAGCTAATTGAATCAAATGAAAGTTAAACGCATTCAAACAAAGCTATTTGAATCAAATGAGGGTCAAATACATTCTACAAAGCTAACTGAATCAAATGAAAGTCAAACACATTCAAACAAAGCTATTTTAATCAAATGAAAGTCAAACACATTCAAACAAAGCTATTTGAATCAAGTGAAAGTCAAATACATTCTACAAAGCTTATTGAATCAAATGAAAGTCAAACACATTCAAACAAAGCTAATTGAATCAAAATGAAAGTCAAACACATTCAAAGAAAGCTATTTTAATTAAATGAATGTCAAATACATTCTACAAAGCTAATTGAATCAAATGAAAGTCAAACACATTCAAACAAAGCTATTTGAAGAAAATGAAAGTCAAATACATTCTACAAAGCAAATTGAAAAAAAATGAAAGTCAAACACAGTCAAACAAAGGTATTTAACTCAAATGAAAGTCAAATACATTCTACAAAGCTAATTGAATCAAATGAATGTCAACCACATTCAAACAAAGCTATTTGAATCAAATGAAAGTCAAATACATTCTACAAAGCTAATTGAATCAATTGAAAGTCAAATACATTCTACAAAGCTGATGGAATCAAATAAAAGTCAAACACATTCAAACAAAGCTATTTGAATAAAATTAAAGTCAAACACATTCAAACAAAGCCAATTGAATCAAATGAAAGTCAAATACATTCAAACAAAGCTAATTGAATCAAATGAAAGTCAAACACATTCAAACAAAGCTATTTTAATTAAATGAATGTCAAATACATTCTACAAAGCTAATTGAATAAAATGAAAGTCAAACACATTCAAACAAAGCTATTTAAGGAAAATGAAAGTCAAATACATTCTACAAAGCAAATTGAAAAAAAATGAAAGTCAAACACAATCAAACAAAGGTATTTGACTCAAATGAAAGTCAAATACATTCTACAAAGCTAATTGAATCAATTGAAAGTCAAATACATTCTACAAAGCTGATGGAATCAAATAAAAGTCAAACACATTCAAACAAAGCTATTTGGATCAAATGAAAGTTAAATACGTTCTACAAAGCTAATTGTATCAAATGAAAGTCAAACGCAATCAAATATAAGCTATTTGAGTCAAATGAAAGTCAAACACATTCAAACAAAGTTGTTTAAATTAAATGAAAGTGAAATGTATTCTACAAAGCTAATTGAATCAAATGAAAGTTAAACGCATTCAAAAAAATCTATTTGAATCAAATGAGAGTCAAATACATTCTACAAAGCTAATTGAATCAAATGAAAGTCAAACACATTCAAACAAAGCTATTTGAATCAAATGAAAGTCAAACAAATTCAAACAAAGCTATTTGAATCAAATGAGAGTCAAATACATTCAAACAAAGCTAATTAAATTAAATAAAAGTCTAATACATTCTACAAAGCTAATTGAATAAAATTAAAGTCAAACACATTCAAACAAAGCCAATTGAATCAAATGAAAGTCAAACACATTCAAACAAAGATTTCGAATCAAATGAAAGTCAAATACATTCTACAAAGCTAATTGAATCAAATGAAAGTCAAACACATTCAAATAAAGCTATTTTAAATCAAATGAAAGTCAAATACATTCTATAAAGCTAATTGAATCAAATGAAAGTCAAACACATTCAACAAAGCTATTTGAATCAAATGAGTGTCAAATAAATTCAAACAAAGCTATTTGAATCAAATGAAAGTCAAATACATTCTACAAAGCTAATTGAATCAAATGAAAGTCAAACACATTCAAACAAAGCTAAATTGAATCAAATGAAAGTCAAACACATTCAAACAAAGCTATTTTAATTAAATGAATGTCAAATACATTCTACAAATCTAATTGAATCAAATGAAAGTCATACACATTAAAACAAAGCTATTTGAAGAAAATGAAAGTCAAATACATTCTACAAAGCAAATTGAAAAAAATGAAAGTCAAACACAGTCAAACAAAGGTATTTAACTCAAATGAAAGTCAAATACATTCTACAAAGCTAATTGAATCAAATGAATGTCAACCACATTCAAACAAAGCTATTTGAATCAAATGAAAGTCAAATACATTCTACAAAGCTAATTGAATCAATTGAAAGTCAAATACATTCTACAAAGCTGATGGAATCGAATGAAAGTCAAACACATTCAAACAAAGCTATTTGAATCAAATGAAAGTCAAATACATTCTACAAAGCTATTTGAATAAAATTAAAGTCAAACACATTCAAACAAAGCCAATTGAATCAAATGAAAGTCAAACACCATTCAAACAGAGATTTCGAATCAAATGAAACTCAAATACATTCTACAAAGCTAGTTGAATCAAATGAAAGTCAAACACATTCAAACAAAGCTAATTGAATCAAATGAAAGTCAAACCACATTCAAAACAAAGCTATTTTAATTAAATGAATGTCAAATACATTCTGCAAAGCTAATTGAATAAAATGAAATTCAAACACATTCAAACAAAGCTATTTAAAAAAAAATGAAAGTCAAATACATTCTACAAAGCAAATTGAAAAAAATGAAAGTCAAACACAGTCAAACAAAGGTATTTGACTAAAATGAAAGTCAAATACATTCTACAAAGCTAATTGAATCAAATAAAGTCAACCACATTCAAACAAAGCTATTGAATCAAATGAAAGTCAAATACATTCTACAAAGATAATTGAATCAATTGAAAGTCAAATACATTCTACAAAGCTGATGGAATCAAATGAAAGTCAAACACATTCAAGCAAAGCTATTTGAATCAAATGAAAGTTAAATACGTTCTACAAAGCTAATTGAATCAAATGAAAGTCAAACATTCAAACAAAGCTAATTGAATCAAATGAAAGTCAAACACATTCAAACAAAGTTATTTAATTAAATGAATGTCAAATACATTCTACAAAGCTAATTGAATAAAATGAAAGTCAAACACATTCAAACAAAGCTATTTAAGAAAATGAAAGTCAAATACATTCTACAAAGCAAATTGAAAAAAATGAAAGTCAAACAGTCAAACAAAGATATTTGACTCAAATGAAAGTCAAATAAATTCTACAAAGCTAATTGAATCAAATAAAAGTCAACCACATTCAAACAAAGCTATTTGAATCAAATGAAAGTCAAATACATTCTACAAAGCTAATTGAATCAATTGAAAGTCAAATACATTCTACAAAGCTGATGGAATCAAATGAAAGTCAAACACATTCAAACAAAGCTATTTGAATCAAATGAAAGTTAAATACGTTCTACAAGGCTAATTGTATCAAATGAAAGTCAAACGCAATCAAATAAAGCTATTTGAGTCAAATGAAAGTCAAACACATTCAAACAAAGTTGTTTAAATTAAATGAAAGTGAAATGTATTCTACAAAGCTAATAGAATAAAATGAAAGTTAAACGCATTCAAACAAAGCTATTTGAATCAAATGAGAGTCAAGTACATTCTACAAAGCTAATTGAATCAAATGAAAGTCAAACACATTCAAACAAAGCTAATTGAATCAAATGAAAGTTAAACGCATTCAAAAAAAGCTATTTAAATCAAATGAGAGTCAAATACATTCAACAAAGCTAATTGAATCAAATGAAAGTCAAACACATTCAATCAAAGCTATTTTAATTAATTGAATGTCAAATACATTCTACAAAGCTAATTGAATAAAATGAAAGTCAAACACATTCAAACAAAGCTATTTAAAGAAAATGAAAGTCAAATACATTCTACAAAGCAAATTGAAAAAAATGAAAGTCAAACACAGTCAAACAAAGGTATTTGACTCAAATGAAAGTCAAATAAATTCTACAAAAGCTAATTGATCAAATAAAAGTCAACCACATTCAAACAAAGCTATTTGAATCAAATGAAAGTCAAATACATTCTACAAAGCTAATTGAATCAATTGAAAGTCAAATACATTCTACAAAGCTGATGGAATCAAATGAAAGTCAAACACATTCAAACAAAGCTATTTGAATCAAATGAAAGTTAAATACGTTCTACAAAGCTAATTGTATCAAATTAAAGTAAAACGCAATCAAATAAAGCTATTTGAATCAAATGAGGGTCAAATACATTCTACAAAGCTAACTGAATCAAATGAAAGTCAAACACATTCAAACAAAGCTATTTAATCAAATGAAAGTCAAACACATTCAAACAAAGCTATTTGAATCAAATGAAAGTCAAATACATTCTACAAAGCTATTGAATCAAATGAAAGTCAAACACATTCAAAAAAGCTAATTGAATCAAATGAAAGTCAAACACATTCAAAGAAAGCTATTTTAAATTAAATGAATGTCAAATACATTCTACAAAGCTAATTGAATCAAATGAAAGTCAAACACATTCAAACAAAGCTATTTGAAGAAAATGAAAGTCAAATACATTCTACAAAGCAAATTGAAAAAAATGAAAGTCAAACACAGTCAAACAAAGGTATTTAACTCAAATGAAAGTCAAATACATTCTACAAAGCTAATTGAATCAAATGAATGTCAACCACATTCAAACAAAGCTATTTGAATCAAATGAA
>NW_018744073.1:0-31702 GCF_001683475.1 Chenopodium quinoa | reverse complement strand
ATTGAATTAAATTAAAGTCAAACACATTCAAACAAAGCTAATTGAATCAAATGAAAGTCAAACACATTCAAACAAAGATTTCGAATCAAATGAAAGTCAAATACATTCTACTAAGCTAATTGAATCAAATGAAAGTCAAACACATTCAAACAAAGCTATTTGAATCAAACGACAGTTAAATACATTCTACAAAGCTAATTGTATCAAATGAAAGTCAAACACATTCAAACAAAGCTATTTGTATCAAATGAAAGTGAAATGCATTCTACAAAGCTAATTGAATCAAATGAAAGGCAAATACATTCTACAAAGCTAATTAAATCAAATAAAAGTCAAATACATTCTACAAAGCTAATTGAATCAAATGAAAGTCAAACACATTCAAACAAAGCAAATTGAATCAACTGAAAGTCAAATACATTCAACAAAGCAAATTGAATCAAATGAAAGTCAAAACACATTCAACTAAAGCTAATTGAATCAAATGAAAGTCAAACATATTCAAACAAAGCTATTTTAATCAAATGAATGTCAAAATACGTTCAACAAAGCTAATTGTATCAAATGAAAGTCAAACACATTCAAATAAAGCTATTTGAATCAAATGACAGTTAAAATACATTCTACAAAGCTAATTGAATCAATTGAAAGTCAAACACATTCAAACAAAGCTATTTGAATCAAATGAAAGTCAAATACATTCTACAAAGCTAATTGAATCAAATGAAAGTCAAACACATTCAAACAAATCTAATTGAATCAAATGAGAGTTAAACACATTCAAACAAAGCTATTTTAATCAAATGAAAGTCAAACACATTCAAACAAAGCTATTTTAATCAAATGAATGTCAAATACATTCTACAAAGCTAATTGAATCAAATGAAAGTCAAACACATTCGAACAAAGCTATATGAAGAAAATAAAAGTCAAATACATTTTACAAAGCAAATTGAAACAAATGAAAGTCAAACACAGTCAAACAAAGTTATTTGACTCAAATGAAAGTCAAATACGTTCTACAAAGCTAATTGTATCAAATAAAAGTCAAACGCAATCAAATAAAGCTATTTGAGTTAAATGAAAGTCAAACACATTCAAACAAAGTTGTTTAAATTAAATGAAAGTGAAATGTATTCTACAAAGCTAATTGAATCAAATGAAAGTTAAACACATTCAAACAAAGCTATTTGAATCAAAACGAGAGTCAAATACATTCTACAAAGCTAATTGAATCAAATGAAAGTCAAACGCATTCAAACAAAGCTATTTGAATCAAATGAAAGACAAATACATTCTACAAGGCAAATTGAAACAAATGAGAGTCAAACACAGTCAAATAAAGTTATTTGACTCAAATGAAAGTCAAATACATTCTACAAAGCTAATTAAATCAAATGAAAGTCAAACACATTCAAATAAAGCTATTTGAATCAAATGAAAATCAAATACGTTCTACAAAGCTAATGTATCAAATGAAAGTCAAACGCAATAAAATAAAGCTATTTGAGTCAAATGAAAGTCAAACACAACAAACAAAGTTGTTTAAATTAAATGATAGTGAAATGTATTCTACAAAGCTAATTGAATCAAATGAAAGTTAAACGCATTCAAACAAAGCTATTTGAATCAAACGAGAGTCAAATACATTCTACAAAGCTAATTGAATCAAACGAAAGTCAAACACATTCAAACAAAGCTAATTGAATCAAATGAGAGTCAAATACATTCAACAAAGCTAATTGAATCAAATGAAAGTCAAACACATTCAAACAAAGCTAATTGAATCAAATGAAAGTCAAGCACATTCAAACAAAGCTATTTTAATCAAATGAAAGTCAAATACATTCTACAAAGCTAATTGAATCAAATGAAAGTAAAACACATTCAAACAAAGCTATTTGAATCAAATGAAAGTCAAACACATTCAAACAAAGCTATTTGAATCAAATGAGAGTCAAATACATTAAAACAAAGCTAATTAAATCAAATAAATGTCTAATACATTCTACAAAGCTAATTGAATTAAATTAAAGTCAAACACATTTAAACAAAGCTAATTTAATCAAATGAAAGTCAAACACATTCAAACAAAGATTTTGAGTCAAATGAAAGTCAAATACATTCTACAAAGCTAATTGAATCAAATAAAAGTCAAACACATTCAAATAAAGCTATTTGAATCAAATGAAAGTCAAATACATTCTACAAAAGCTAATTGAATCAAATGAAAGTCAAACACATTCAAACAAAGCTATTTGAATCAAAGGAGAGTCAAAGCACATTCAAACAAAGGTTTTTAATTTAAATGAAAGTCAAACACATTCAAACAAAGCTATATAAATCAAATGAAAGTGAAATGCATTCTACAAAGCCAATTGATCTTAATGAAATTCAAACACATTCAAACAAAGCTATTTGAATCAAATGACAGTCAAACACATTCTACAAAGCTAATTGAATCAATTGAAAGTCAAACACATTCAAACAAAGCTATTTGAGTCAAATAAAAGTCAAATACATTCTACAAAGCTAATTGAATCAAATGAAAGTCAAACACATTCAAACAAAGCTAATTGAATCAAATGAAAGTCAAACACATTCAAACAAAGCGATTTTAATAAAATGAATGTCAAATACATCTACAAAGCTAATTGAATCAAATGAAAGTCAAACACATTCAAACAAAGCTATTTGAAGAAAATGAAAGTGAAATACATTCTACAAAGCAAATTGAATCAAATGAAAGTCAAACACAGTCAAACAAAGTTATTTGATTCAAATGAAAGTCAAATACATTCTACAAATCTAATTGAATCAAATGAAAGTCAAACACATTCAAACAAAGCTAATTAAATCAAATAAAAGTCAAATACATTCTACAAAGCTAATTGAATCATATAAAAGTCAAATACATTCAAACAAAGCTAATTGATTCAAATGGAAGTCAAATACATTCTTGATGTAAATCTAAATACACCCTCCTGAATATGGGTTGATGGATTTAAAAATACTTATAGTTAGAATACTCAAATATCATGGAACAAGATAAAAGGGCCAAAACTCAAGGACACACTCAAAGTTTTGGGGTTTTAGGCCAGAGATAAGACTCACTCAATCTCTCCTAAGCTTATCACTCAAGACTTACTCAAAGCAATAAGGGAACACTTGAACTTGAGACAAACTCTAAGTTAAAATGCTAAAACACAAGGTTTTTTATCCAAACTCAAAACTGGTTTTTATTTCTGTTTTGCTCTCCCTTTTATAGAGGAAAGGAGCAGCAAAAACACACCAAAAGTCAAGGAAAACCGTCCAAGCATGAACAGCCAAAAGCCAGCAGTTTTCCTCCTTGATTTAAGCTAAACAATAAAAGCATAATAAAGCCTAATGATAACTTCCTATTACAACCGGCCAAAGAGCTAAACTCTTGGCATTATTTTAGCAACATTAACTAAAATATAAGATAATAATAACTAGTAAATGGCTTAGGATCCACACGCCCAAAATAGCAGTGAAACGTGCCAAAACTGTAGTGAAGCGCGCCATGTGCCCAATCTTCAATCTACCCATGAAATGCAACATAGAACTTCAGCCTTCTTTGTAAATGGATAAAATCCAAGAGTCTCTAAGACTAAAGCAACAGGTTCATTAGATGTCCACTTTGGATCATTCCCCCCTTCTTCAAAAGAGTTTGCCCTCAAACTTGAATCATCAAAGTATGGTGATAAATCCCCTACATTGAAAGTCGCACTAACACCCATCAATTCGTCTGGTAGCTCAATTTTATAAGCACTATCGTTCACCCTCTCAAGAACCTTAAAAGGACCATCAGAACGAGGCATAAGCTTGTTTTTGCGAAGCTTAGGGAACCTCTCCTTCCTCAAATGCACCCAAACCAAGTCCTCGGGATGAAAAATAGGCTGTTTGCGTTTCTTATTGGCTCGCTCTTGGTATTTTTTATTCATCTCCTCAATTCTTTTCTTCACTTGCTCACAGGTTTTTTGAAAGGTTTCCACCCTCTTTTTAGCATCTTTCTCTACCATGTCACTCTTAACCATAGGAACAAGATCAATCGGCACAAATGGGTTCACTCCATAAAACTACTTCAAATGGAGAACGGGAAGTAGTTAGGGAATGAGCTCTATTGTAAGCAAACTCCGCATGGGCTAATTTCATGTCCCAATCTTTTTGCGTTTTGCTCACAAGACCTCGTAACAAAGTACCCAAAGTTCTGTTAGTGACCTCGGTTTGCCCATCGGTTTGGGGATGATGAGAGGTACTAAATAGTAACTTGGTACCCACAAGTTTCCATAGGGTTCTCCAAAAGTGACTAAGGAATTTGGAGTCCCTATCAGATACTATACTTCGAGGAATGCCATGGAGTTTGACAATTTCCTTGAAGTACAGCTCGACCACTTTCACGGCATCATCAGTTTTATTACAAGCTACAAAGTGTGCCATTTTAGAGAATCTATCTACAACAACCATGATGCTATCTCTTCCCCTTTGAGTGCGAGGCAATCCAACAATGAAATCCATGCTAACACTTTCCCATGGAGCATCCGGAACTGGCAACGGAGTATAAAGACCCTTTGTGAAGTGTCCCTTAGCCTTTTGACAAGTAGCACATCTCTTCACAACATGAGTAACATCCTTGATCATTCTAGGACAATAGAAGTGTTCACCTAGAATATCAAGAGTCTTTTGTATCCCAAAATGACCGGCTAAACCTCCACCATGCACTTCTCTCACTAATAACTCCCTAACCCCACTCTTCGGAACACATAGCTTGTTACCTTTAAAGAGGTAGCCATCTTGTCTCACAAACTCTTTGGTAGGATTCTCTATCTCACTAGCAAAGTCGAGATCATTTATGTAACATTCCTTGAGTTGTTCAAAACGCAAGATCTTAGCATCCACCATGGAAAGTAAGTAGCTCCGACGAGACAATGCATCGGCCACAACATTACTCTTTCCATCCTTGTACTTGGAGCTAAAGGTAAATGATTGGAGAAACTCCACCCATTTAGCATGTCTCTTGTTGAGTTTTTGTTGCCCATGAATAAATTTTAGAGCCTCATGATCGGAATGAAGAACAAATGGTTTTGGTCTAAGGTAGTGAGACCAATGATCAAGTGCTCTAACTATGGCATAGAACTCACGGTCATAAGTGGAATAGTTCAACTTAGCCCCATTCAACTTCTCACTAAAGTAACTCACGGGCTTCTTCTCTTGAATCAAAACAGCACCTATTCCAATCCCACTTGCATCACACTCTACCTCAAACACTTTGTTGAAATCTGGTAGCACAAGTATAGGAGCGTTGCAAAGCATATGTTTAACCTTCTCAAAGGCTCGTTGAGCATTTTCTTCCCATACGAACTCACCCTTTTTGGTCAACTCGGTGATTGGAGCCATGATGGTAGAGAAGTTTTTGATGAACCGCCTATAGAAGGAGGCAAGTCCATGAAAACTTCTAACTTCGTGCACATTGGTTGGAGCCAACCAAGACTGGACTGCTTTTACCTTCTCCGGATCTACATGAACCCCCTCTCCTGTTACAATGTATCCTAAGAATACAACACTAGGAGTCATGAATACACATTTTTCAAGCTTACCATACAACTTCACCTCCCTCAATTTTTCAAACAATCTCCTCAAATGAATTACATGATCATCATTGTTTTTACTATACACAAGAATGTCATCTAAGTAAACAACAACAAAATCATTAAGAAAAGGCCGGAGAACTTCATTCATCAATCTCATGAAGGAGCTTGGGGCGTTGCAAAGCCCAAATGGCATCACTAACCACTCATACAACCCTTGTTTTGTTTTGAAAGCCGTCTTCCACTCATCCCCCTCTCGAATTCTCATTTGATGGTACCCACTCCTTAAATCTATTTTGGAAAAGACTAAGGCACCACTCAACTCATCTAACATATCTTGCAATCGAGGCATAGGAAAACGGTATTTGACCGTTATATTGTTAATGGAACGACTATCAACACACATTCTCCAAGTACCATCTTTTTTTGGTACTAAGAGGGCTGGAACCGCGCAAGGACTAAGGCTTTCTCTCACATAACCTCTCTCAAGTAATTCGTTCACTTGCTTTTCAAGTTCCTTACTCTCTTCCGGATTACACCTATAGGCAGCCTTGTTGGGCAAAGGTGCTCCTGGAATTAAGTCAATGGCGTGCTCAATGCCTCTAATTGGAGGTAGGCCTTTGGGCAAGTCATTGGGGAACACATCTTGGTACTCTTCTAATAACTCATTTAGCATGGATGAGTTAATACAAGTAGTACCATTATCATCTTTGGTCCTTACCACCAAAGCATACCCTCCCCCCATTTCTTTCATTATTCGTTCATATTCATTACAAGTTACAAGATAGTTGCTTTTCTCTTTTTCTTTCTTAGCAACTTTAGGAGGTAAAGGCACTAACTTAACTTTTCTACCATTTTTGGTAGTTACAATATACACATTAGTTTTCCCTTTATGCTCCGAATCATGATCAAACTGCCACGGTCTTCCAAGCAACAAATGACACGCATCCATAGGAAGAATATCACACCAACGCTCATCTTCGAACCCTCCAATGGAATAAGACACCAATGCTTGCTTCTTGACTCTAATGCTTGTGCCATCATTCAACCAATTGAGCTTGTAAGGTTCACCATGGTCTCTAGTGGGTAGCTTCAATTTACTCACAGCCTCGGATGAAACAACATCTGTTTGGGCACCACTATCAACAATCACATTGCAAGTCTTCTCTCCTATCTTGCATCTAGTGTGGAACAAGTTGTTTCGTTGTTTAAGATCAATTTCGGGTTCATTATACAAGATTCTACGAACCACCATCATGTTGAACTCATCTTCGGGTTGAATCTCTTCCTCATACTCTTCATCAAACTCGCAACCCTCCTCATGAGCCACAAAGTTATAGACCTTCTCCTCCTCATCCATGAGAGCACATTGAGAGGCTGTTAACACACTCTTACTAGGACATTCCGATGCAATATGTCCTCTCCCATGACACTTGAAGCATTTTCTCCTAGTTGAAAGCTCACTAGGCGAAACTACTTGTTTTTCTTTCCCTTTTGATGAGCTAGGTGAAAAGGTTTTACTTTGAAAAGTACTCCCTTTAGAGTTGAAAGGAGTAAATTTCGAAGTATTCTTGAAAGAAGAATTTTTGGGCTTCTCTTTCTCCCTTTCTTCTTTAAGTTGAGACTCATACTTCAAAGCTAGTTTGCATACATCACTAAAAGTGGCATAATGAGTAACTTCCACTTTCCTATTAATTTCTTTGGTCAACCCCTTGACAAATCTAGCAATTTTGTAAGCCTCCTTTTCTTGCAAGTCGCAAGTCAAGCCTAACCTTTCAAATTCTTTTATGTAATCCTCCACACTCATGTTTTCTTGTGATAGGTGGGTTAATTTTAAGTATTGATCTTGCTCATACTCTTTACTTACCCATTTTTCCCTCATTTTCTTTTTTAATTTTTCCCATGAGTCTATCTTATCTTTCCCTTCTCTTCTTCTATTTGACTTGAGGTTTTCATACCACAACGCAGCTAGTTTAGTGAGTTTAAGGACAGCCAACTTGAACCGTTTCCTATCATCATACCCCTTGTAATCAAAAACGGTTTCAATTTGCCTAACCCAATCTAAGAAAGCCTCACAATCATGCCCTCCATCAAATTCATGCATATCAATTTTTAGACCCCTATCTTCATCAAATTGTCTAAAATTGTTACCACTATTTTCATCCTCCTCCTCTAATTCATTTATTTTCCTAGTGGCTTTAAGGAGCATATCAGATATGGCATCCATCCTAGTATCTTGTTGTGCCCTAGAGACTTCACTCTCTTCTGTTTTTTTCTCCAAATTCTCCAATTTTTCAGTGATTACTTGCAACATTCTAGCAAGCTCCTCACTAGACATGATTTCCACTATTTTTGCTTGGATATTACAAGTACAATGAGTGAGAACTGCCGAAATTAGAGACAAAATGAAAAACGAAAATTGCCTCTAGACTCTCAAAGGCTTACAAATTCAGAATATTCAGATCAAAACAACCAATTTGCAAAAAAGAAATTCCTCAAAAGCTTTTCGGATGAGGGAGAAATCTTCAATTGAATTCTGCCTTCCCGGTTTTGCCTCTTTTCTGCGTTGCTGCGAAAAACCTGCCCAGTTTATTAGCAGAAAAATTCCAAAATATCTGAAAATTTTTGTGAGTAATCTACGCAAAAAAATATCCAGATTCAAAAAAGAAATAACTCGATTTGGACAGAAAACGAAGGAGATATGTCCTTCTCAAACCGCAACTCCAAACTGATTGAATTCTGCCGTTTTGCTCCAAACGCCTTCAAACTCGATTTTCTTCAAGAAACCCTTAACTAGGCTCTGATACCAGATGATGTAAATCTAAATACACCCTCCCGAATATGGGTTGATGGATTTAAAATTACTTATAGTTAGAATACTCAAATATCATGGAACAAGATAAAAGGGCCAAAACTCAAGGACACACTCAAAGTTTTGGGGTTTTAGGCCAGAGATAAGACTCACTCAATCTCTCCTAAGCTTATCACTCAAGACTTACTCAAAGCAATAAGGGAACACTTGAACTTGAGACAAACTCTAAGTTAAAATGCTAAAACACAAGGTTTTTTATCCAAACTCAAAACTGGTTTTTATTTCTGTTTTGCTCTCCCTTTTATAGAGGAAAGGAGCAGCAAAAACACACCAAAAGTCAAGGAAAACCGTCCAAGCATGAACAGCCAAAAGCCAGCAGTTTTCCTCCTTGATTTAAGCTAAACAATAAAAGCATAATAAAGCCTAATGATAACTTCCTATTACAACCGGCCAAAGAGCTAAACTCTTGGCATTATTTTAGCAACATTAACTAAAATATAAGATAATAATAACTAGTAAATGGCTTAGGATCCACACGCCCAAAATAGCAGTGAAACGTGCCAAAACTGTAGTGAAGCGCGCCATGCGCCCAATCTTCAATCTACCCATGAAATGCAACATAGAACTTCAGCCTTCTTTGTAAATGGATAAAATCCAAGAGTCTCTAAGACTAAAGCAACAGGTTCATTAGATGTCCACTTTGGATCATTCCCCCCTTCTTCAAAACTTTGAGTGTGTCCTTGAGTTTTGGCCCTTTTATCTTGTTCCATGATATTTGAGTATTCTAACTATAAGTATTTTTAAATCCATCAACCCATATTCGGGAGGGTGTATTTAGATTTACATCAATTCTACAAAGCTAATTGAATTAAATTAAAGTCAAACACATTCAAAATAATCTAATTGAATTTAACGAAAGTCAAACACATTCAAACCAAGCTTTCGAATCAAGTGAAAGTCAAATACATTCTACAAAGCTAATTGAAACAAATGAAAGTCAAACACATTCAAACAAAGCTATTTGAATCAAATGAAAGTCAAATACATTCTACTAAGCTAATTGAATCAAATGAAAGTCAAACACATTCAAACAAAGCTATTTGAATCAAATGACAGTCAAATACATTCTTCAAAGCTAATTGTATCAAATGAAAGTCAAACGCAATCAAATAAAGCTATTTGAGTCAAATGAAAGTCAAACACATTCAAACAAAGTTATTTAAATCAAATGAAAGTGAAATGCATTCTACAAAGCTAATTGAATCAAATGAAAGTTAAACGCATTCAAACAAAGCTATTTGAATCAAATGAGAGTCAAATACATTCTACAAAGCTAATTGAATCAAATGAAAGTCAAACACATTCAAACAAAACTAATTGAATCAAATGAAAGTCAAATTCATTCAACAAAGCTAATTGAATCAAATAAAAGTCAAACACATTCAAACAAAGCTAATTGAATCAAATGAAAGTCAAGCACATTCAAACAAAGCTATTTTAATCAAATGAAAGTCAAATACATTCTACAAAGCTAATTGAATCAAATGAAAGTCAAACACATTCAAACAAAGCTATTTGAATCAAATGAAAGTCAAACACATTCAAACAATGCTATTTGAATCAAATGAGGGTCAAATACATTCAAACAACGCTAGTTAAATCAAATAAAAGTCTAATACATTCTACAAAGCTAATTGAATTAAATTAAAGTCAAACACATTCAAACAAAGCTAATTGAATCAAATGAAAGTCAAACACATTCAAACAAAGATTTCGAATCAAATGAAAGTCAAATACATTCTACTAAGCTAATTGAATCAAATGAAAGTCAAACACATTCAAACAAAGCTATTTGAATCAAACGACAGTTAAATACATTCTACAAAGCTAATTGTATCAAATGAAAGTCAAACACATTCAAACAAAGCTATTTGTATCAAATGAAAGTGAAATGCATTCTACAAAGCTAATTGAATCAAATGAAAGGCAAATACATTCTACAAAGCTAATTAAATCAAATAAAAGTCAAATACATTCTACAAAGCTAATTGAATCAAATGAAAGTCAAACACATTCAAACAAAGCAAATTGAATCAACTGAAAGTCAAATACATTCAACAAAGCAAATTGAATCAAATGAAAGTCAAACACATTCAACTAAAGCTAATTGAATCAAATGAAAGTCAAACATATTCAAACAAAGCTATTTTAATCAAATGAATGTCAAATACGTTCAACAAAGCTAATTGTATCAAATGAAAGTCAAACACATTCAAATAAAGCTATTTGAATCAAATGACAGTAAAATACATTCTACAAAGCTAATTGAATCAATTGAAAGTCAAACACATTCAAACAAAGCTATTTGAATCAAATGAAATTCAAATACATTCTACAAAGCTAATTGAATCAAATGAAAGTCAAACACATTCAAACAAAGCTAATTGAATCAAATGAGAGTCAAACACATTCAAACAAAGCTATTTTAATCAAATGAAAGTCAAACACATTCAAACAAAGCTATTTTAATTAAATGAATGTCAAATACATTCTACAAAGCTAATTGAATCAAATGAAAGTCAAACACATTCGAACAAAGCTATTTGAAGAAAATGAAAGTCAAATACATTCTACAAAGCAAATTGAAACAAATGAAAGTCAAACACAGTCAAACAAAGTTATTTGACTCAAATGAAAGTCAAATACATTCTACAAAGCTAATTGAATCAAATGAAAGTCAAACACATTCAAACAAAGCTATTTGAATCAAATGAAAGTCAAATACGTTCTACAAAGCTAATTGTATCAAATAAAAATCAAACGCAATCAAATAAAGCTATTTGAGTCAAATGAAAGTCAAACACATTCAAACAAAGTTGTTTAAATTAAATGAAAGTGAAATGTATTCTACAAAGCTAATTGAATCAAATGAAAGTTAAACGCATTCAAACAAAGCTATTTGAATCAAACGAGAGTCAAATACATTCTACAAAGCTAATTGAATCAAATGAAAGTCAAACACATTCAAACAAAGCTAATTGAATCAAATGAGAGTCAAATACATTCAACAAAGCTAATTGAATCAAATGAAAGTCAAACACATTCAAACAAAGCTAATTGAATCAAATGAAAGTCAAGCACATTCAAACAAAGCTATTTTAATCAAATGAAAGTCAAATACATTCTACAACGCTAATTGAATCAAATGAAAGTAAAACACATTCAAACAAAGCTATTTGAATCAAATGAAAGTCAAACACATTCAAACAAAGCTATTTGAATCAAATAAAAGTCAAATACATTAAAACAAAGCTAATTAAATCAAATAAAAGTCTAATACATTGTACAAAGCTAATTGAATTAAATTAAAGTCAAACACATTCAAACAAAGCTAATTGAATCACATGAAAGTCAAACACATTCAAACAAAGATTTTGAATCAAATGAAAGTCGAATACATTCTACAAAGCTAATTGAATCAAATGAAAGTCAAACACATTCAAATAAAGCTATTTGAATCAAATGAAAGTCAAATACATTCAACAAAGCTAATTGAATCAAATGAAAGTAAAACACATTCAAACAAAGCTATTTGAATCAAAGGAGAGTCAAAGCACATTCAAACAAAGCTAATTAAATCAAATAAAAGTAAAATACATTCTACAAAGTTAATTGAATCAAATGAAAGTCAAACACATTCAAACAAAGCCTTTTAAATCAAATGAAAGTCAAAATTATTCAAAAAAAGCTTTTTAATTTAAATGAAAGTCAAACACATTCAAACAAAGCTATATAAATCAAATGAAAGTGAAATGCATTCTACAAAGCAAATTGATCTAAATGAAATTCAAACACATTCAAACAAAGCTATTTGAATCAAATGACAGTCAAACACATTCTACAAAGCTAATTGAATCAATTGAAAGTCAAACACATTCAAACAAAGCTATTTGAATCAAATGAAAGTCAAATACATTCTACAAAGCTAATTGGATCAAATGAAAGTCAAACACATTCAAACAAAGCTAATTGAATCAAATGAAAGTCAAACACATTCAAACAAAGCTATTTTAATAAAATGAATGTCAAATACATTCTACAAAGCTAATTGAATCAAATGAAAGTCAAACACATTCAAACAAAGCTATTTGAAGAAAATGAAAGTCAAATACATTCTACAAAGCAAATTGAATCAAATGAAAGTTAAACACAGTCAAACAAAGTTATTTGATTTAAATGAAAGTCAAATACATTCTACAAAGCTAATTGAATCAAATGAAAGTCAAACACATTCAAACAAAGCTAATTAAATCAAATAAAAGTCAAATACATTCTACAAAGCTAATTGAAACATATAAAAGTCAAATACATTCAAACAAAGCTAATTGAATCAAATGGATGTCAAATACATTCTACAAAGCTAATTGAATTAAATTAAAGTCAAACACATTCAAAATAAGCTAATTGAATTTAACGAAAGTCAAACACATTCAAACAAAGCTTTCGAATCAAGTGAAAGTCAAATACATTCTACAAAGCTAATTGAAACAAATGAAAGTCAAACACATTCAAACAAAGCTATTTGAATCAAATGAAAGTCAAACACATTCTACTAAGCTAATTGAATCAAATGAAAGTCAAACACATTCAAACAAAGCTAATTAAATCAAATAAAAGTCAAATACATTCTACAAAGCTAATTGAATCAAATGAAAGTCAAACACATTCAAACAAAGCAAATTGAATCAACTGAAAGTCAAATACATTCAACGAAGCAAATTGAATCAAATGAAAGTCAAACCCATTCAACTAAAGCTAATTGAATCAAATGAAAGTCAAACATACTCAAACAAAGCTATTTTAATCAAATGAATGTCAAATACGTTCAACAAAGCTAATTGTATCAAATGAAAGTCAAACACATTCAAATAAAGCTATTTGAATCAAATGAAAGTCAAACACATTCAAACAAAGTTATTTAAATCAAATGAAAGTGAAATGCATTCTACAAAGCTAATTGAATCAAATGAAAGTTAAATGCATTCAAACAAAGCTATTTGAATCAAATGAGAGTCAAATACATTCTACAAAGGTAATTGAATCAAATGAAAGTCAAACACATTCAAACAAAGCTAATTGAATCAAATGAAAGTCAAATTCATTCAACAAAGCTAATTGAATCAAATAAAAGTCAAACACATTCAAACAAAGCTAATTGAATCAAATGAAAGTCAAGCACATTCAAACAAAGCTAATTAAATCAAATAAAAGTCAAATACATTCTACAAAGCTAATTGAATCAAATGAAAGTCAAACACATTCAAACAAAGTAAATTGAATCAACTGAAAGTCAAATACATTCAACGAAGCAAATTGAATCAAATGAAAGTCAAACACATTGAACTAAAGCTAATTGAATCAAATGAAAGTCAAACATATTCAAACAAAGCTATTTTAATCAAATGAATGTCAAATACGTTCAACAAAGCTAATTGTATCAAATGAAAGTCAAACACATTCAAATAAAGCTATCTGAATCAAATGAAAGTCAAACGCATTCAAACGAAGTTATTTAAATCAAATGAAAGTGAAATGCATTCTACAAAGCTAATTGAATCAAATGAAAGTTAAACGCATTCAAAAAAAGCTATTTGAATCAAATGAGAGTCAAATACATTCTACAAAGCTAATTGAATCAAATGAAAGTCAAACACATTCAAACAAAGCTAATTGAATCAAATTAAAGTGAAATGCATTCTACAAAGCAAATTGAATTAAATGAAATTAAAACACATTCAAACAAAGCTATTTGAATCAAATTACAGTAAAATACATTCTACAAAGCTAATTGAATCAATTGAAAGTCAAACACATTCAAACAAAGCTATTTGAATCAAATGACAGTCAAATACATTCTACAAAGCTAATTGTATCAAATGAAAGTCAAACACATTCAAACAAAGCTATTTGTATCAAATGAAAGTGAAATGCATTCTACAAAGCTAATTAAATCAAATGAAAGTGAAACACATTCAAACAAAGCTAATTAAATCAAATAAAAGTCAAATACATTCTACAAAGCTAATTGAATCAAATGAAAGTCAAACACATTCAAACAAAGCAAATTGAATCAACTGAAAGTCAAATACATTCAACGAAGCAAATTGAATCAAATGAAAGTCAAACCCATTCAACTAAAGCTAATTGAATCAAATGAAAGTCAAACATACTCAAACAAAGCTATTTTAATCAAATGAATGTCAAATACGTTCAACAAAGCTAATTGTATCAAATGAAAGTCAAACACATTCAAACAAAGTAAATTGAATCAACTGAAAGTCAAATACATTCAACGAAGCAAATTGAATCAAATGAAAGTCAAACACATTGAACTAAAGCTAATTGAATCAAATGAAAGTCAAACATATTCAAACAAAGCTATTTTAATCAAATGAATGTCAAATACGTTCAACAAAGCTAATTGTATCAAATGAAAGTCAAACACATTCAAATAAAGCTATCTGAATCAAATGAAAGTCAAACGCATTCAAACGAAGTTATTTAAATCAAATGAAAGTGAAATGCATTCTACAAAGCTAATTGAATCAAATGAAAGTTAAACGCATTCAAAAAAAGCTATTTGAATCAAATGAGAGTCAAATACATTCTACAAAGCTAATTGAATCAAATGAAAGTCAAACACATTCAAACAAAGCTAATTGAATCAAATTAAAGTGAAATGCATTCTACAAAGCAAATTGAATTAAATGAAATTAAAACACATTCAAACAAAGCTATTTGAATCAAATTACAGTAAAATACATTCTACAAAGCTAATTGAATCAATTGAAAGTCAAACACATTCAAACAAAGCTATTTGAATCAAATGACAGTCAAATACATTCTACAAAGCTAATTGTATCAAATGAAAGTCAAACACATTCAAACAAAGCTATTTGTATCAAATGAAAGTGAAATGCATTCTACAAAGCTAATTAAATCAAATGAAAGTGAAACACATTCAAACAAAGCTAATTAAATCAAATAAAAGTCAAATACATTCTACAAAGCTAATTGAATCAAATGAAAGTCAAACACATTCAAACAAAGCAAATTGAATCAACTGAAAGTCAAATACATTCAACGAAGCAAATTGAATCAAATGAAAGTCAAACCCATTCAACTAAAGCTAATTGAATCAAATGAAAGTCAAACATACTCAAACAAAGCTATTTTAATCAAATGAATGTCAAATACGTTCAACAAAGCTAATTGTATCAAATGAAAGTCAAACACATTCAAATAAAGCTATTTGAAACAAATGAAAGTCAAACACATTCAAACAAAGTTATTTAAATCAAATGAAAGTGAAATGCATTCTACAAAGCTAATTGAATCAAATGAAAGTTAAACGCATTCAAACAAAGCTATTTGAATCAAATGAGAGTCAAATACATTCTACAAAGGTAATTAAATCAAATGAAAGTCAAACACATTCAAACAAAGCTAATTGAATCAAATGAAAGTCAAATTCATTCAACAAAGCTAATTGAATCAAATAAAAGTCAAACACATTCAAACAATGCTAATTGAATCAAATGAAAGTCAAGCACATTCAAACAAAGCTAATTAAATCAAATAAAAGTCAAATACATTCTACAAAGCTAATTGAATCAAATGAAAGTCAAACACATTTAAACAAAGTAAATTGAATCAACTGAAAGTCAAATACATTCAACGAAGCAAATTGAATCAAATGAAAGTCAAACACATTGAACTAAAGCTAATTGAATCAAATGAAAGTCAAACATATTCAAACAAAGCTATTTTAATCAAATGAATGTCAAATACGTTCAACAAAGCTAATTGTATCAAATGAAAGTCAAACACATTCAAACAAAGCTAATTGAATCAAATGAAAGTCAAACACATTCAAACAAAGCTATTTTAATAAAATGAATGTCAAATACATTCTACAAAGCTAATTGAATCAAATGAAAGTCAAACACATTCAAACAAAGCTATTTGAAGAAAATGAAAGTCAAATACATTCTACAAAGCAAATTGAATCAAATGAAAGTTAAACACAGTCAAACAAAGTTATTTGATTTAAATGAAAGTCAAATACATTCTACAAAGCTAATTGAATCAAATGAAAGTCAAACACATTCAAACAAAGCTAATTAAATCAAATAAAAGTCAAATACATTCTAAAAAGCTAATTGAAACATATAAAAGTCAAATACATTCAAACAAAGCTAATTGAATCAAATGGAAGTCAAATACATTCTACAAAGCTAATTGAATTAAATTAAAGTCAAACACATTCAAAATAAGCTAATTGAATTTAACGAAAGTCAAACACATTCAAACAAAGCTTTCGAATCAAGTGAAAGTCAAATACATTCTACAAAGCTAATTGAAACAAATGAAAGTCAAACACATTCAAACAAAGCTATTTGAATCAAATGAAAGTCAAACACATTCTACTAAGCTAATTGAATCAAATGAAAGTCAAACACATTCAAACAAAGCTAATTAAATCAAATAAAAGTCAAATACATTCTACAAAGCTAATTGAATCAAATGAAAGTCAAACACATTCAAACAAAGCAAATTGAATCAACTGAAAGTCAAATACATTCAACGAAGCAAATTGAATCAAATGAAAGTCAAACCCATTCAACTAAAGCTAATTGAATCAAATGAAAGTCAAACATACTCAAACAAAGCTATTTTAATCAAATGAATGTCAAATACGTTCAACAAAGCTAATTGTATCAAATGAAAGTCAAACACATTCAAATAAAGCTATTTGAATCAAATGAAAGTCAAACACATTCAAACAAAGTTATTTAAATCAAATGAAAGTGAAATGCATTCTACAAATCTAATTGAATCAAATGAAAGTTAAACGCATTCAAACAAAGCTATTTGAATCAAATGAGAGTCAAATACATTCTACAAAGGTAATTGAATCAAATGAAAGTCAAACACATTCAAACAAAGCTAATTGAATCAAATGAAATTTAAATTCATTCAACAAAGCTAATTGAATCAAATAAAAGTCAAACACATTCAAACAAAGCTAATTGAATCAAATGAAAGTCAAGCACATTCAAACAAAGCTAATTAAATCAAATAAAAGTCAAATACATTCTACAAAGCTAATTGAATCAAATGAAAGTCAAACACATTCAAACAAAGTAAATTGAATCAACTGAAAGTCAAATACATTCAACGAAGCAAATTGAATCAAATGAAAGTCAAACACATTGAACTAAAGCTAATTGAATCAAATGAAAGTCAAACATATTCAAACAAAGCTATTTTAATCAAATGAATGTCAAATACGTTCAACAAAGCTAATTATATCAAATGAAAGTCAAACACATTCAAATAAAGCTATCTGAATCAAATGAAAGTCAAACGCATTCAAACGAAGTTATTTAAATCAAATGAAAGTGAAATGCATTCTACAAAGCTAATTGAATCAAATGAAAGTTAAACGCATTCAAAAAAAGCTATTTGAATCAAATGAGAGTCAAATACATTCTACAAAGCTAATTGAATCAAATGAAAGTCAAACACATTCAAACAAAGCTAATTGAATCAAATTAAAGTGAAATGCATTCTACAAAGCAAATTGAATTATATGAAATTAAAACACATTCAAACAAAGCTATTTGAATCAAATGACAGTAAAATACATTCTACAAAGCTAATTGAATCAATTGAAAGTCAAACACATTCAAACAAAGCTATTTGAATCAAATGACAGTCAAATACATTCTACAAAGCTAATTGTATCAAATGAAAGTCAAACACATTCAAACAAAGCTATTTGTATCAAATGAAAGTGAAATGCATTCTACAAAGCTAATTGAATCAAATGAAAGTGAAACACATTCAAACAAAGCTAATTAAATCAAATAAAAGTCAAATACATTCTACAAAGCTAATTGAATCAAATGAAAGTCAAACACATTTAAACAAAGCAAATTGAATCAACTGAAAGTCAAATACATTCAACAAGCAAATTGAATCAAATGAAAGTCAAACCCATTCAACTAAAGCTAATTGAATCAAATGAAAGTCAAACATACTCAAACAAAGCTATTTTAATCAAATGAATGTCAAATACGTTCAACAAAGCTAATTGTATCAAATGAAAGTCAAACACATTCAAATAAAGCTATTTGAATCAAATGAAAGTCAAACGCATTCAAACAAAGTTATTTAAATCAAATGAAAGTGAAATGCATTCTACAAAGCTAATTGAATCAAATGAAAGTTAAACGCATTCAAACAAAGCTATTTGAATCAAATGAGAGTCATTATTCTACAAAGGTAATTGAATCAAATGAAAGTCAAACACATTCAAACAAAGCTAATTGAATCAAATGAAAGTCAAATTCATTCAACAAAGCTAATTGAATCAAATAAAAGTCAAACACATTCAAACAAAGCTAATTGAATCAAATGAAAGTCAAGCACATTCAAACAAAGCTAATTAAATCAAATAAAAGTCAAATACATTCTACAAAGCTAATTGAATCAAATGAAAGTCAAACACATTTAAACAAAGTAAATTGAATCAACTGAAAGTCAAATACATTCAACGAAGCAAATTGAATCAAATGAAAGTCAAAACACATTCAACTAAAGCTAATTGAATCAAATGAAAGTCAAACATATTCAAACAAAGCTATTTTAATCAAATGAATGTCAAATACGTTCAACAAAGCTAATTGTATCAAATGAAAGTCAAACACATTCAAATAAAGCTATCTGAATCAAATGAAAGTCAAACGCATTCAAACAAAGTTATTTAAATCAAATGAAAGTGAAATGCATTCTACAAAGCTAATTGAATCAAATGAAAGTTAAACGCATTCAAAAAAAGCTATTTGAATCAAATGAGAGTCAAATACATTCTACAAAGCTAATTGAATCAAATGAAAGTCAAACACATTCAAACAAAGCTAATTGAATCAAATTAAAGTGAAATGCATTCTACAAAGCAAATTGAATTAAATGAAATTAAAACACATTCAAACAAAGCTATTTGAATCAAATGACAGTAAAATACATTCTACAAAGCTAATTGAATCAATTGAAAGTCAAACACATTCAAACAAAGCTATTTGAATCAAATGAAATTCAAATACATTCTACAAAGCTAATTGAATCAAATGAAAGTCAAACACATTCAAACAAAGCTAATTGAATCAAATGAGAGTCAAACACATTCAAACAAAGCTATTTTAATCAAATGAAAGTCAAACAAATTCAAACAAAGCTATTTTAATTAAATGAATGTCAAATACATTCTACAAAGCTAATTGAATCAAATGAAAGTCAAACACATTCGAACAAAGCTATTTGAAGAAAATGAAAGTCAAATACATTCTACAAAGCAAATTGAAACAAATGAAAGTCAAACACAGTCAAACAAAGTTATTTGACTCAAATGAAAGTCAAATACATTCTACAAAGCTAATTGAATCTAATGAAAGTCAAACACATTCAAACAAAGCTATTTGAATCAAATGAAAGTCAAATACGTTCTACAAAGCTAATTGTATCAAATAAAAATCAAACGCAATCAAATAAAGCTATTTGAGTCAAATGAAAGTCAAACACATTCAAACAAAGTTGTTTAAATTAAATGAAAGTGAAATGTATTCTACAAAGCTAATTGAATCAAATGAAAGTTAAACGCATTCAAACAAAGCTATTTGAATCAAACGAGAGTCAAATACATTCTACAAAGCTAATTGAATCAAATGAAAGTCAAACACATTCAAACAAAGCTAATTGAATCAAATGAGAGTCAAATACATTCAACAAAGCTAATTGAATGAAATGAAAGTCAAACACATTCAAACAAAGCTAATTGAATCAAATGAAAGTCAAGCACATTCAAACAAAGCTATTTTAATTAAATGATAGTCAAATACATTCTACAAAGCTAGTTGAATCAAATGAAAGTAAAACACATTCAAACAAAGCTATTTGAATCAAATGAAAGTCAAAACACATTCAAACAAAGCTATTTGAATCAAATGAGAGTCAAATACATTAAAACAAAGCTAACTAAATCAAATAAAATTCTAATACATTCTACAAAGCTAATTGAATTAAATTAAAGTCAAACACATTCAAACAAAGCTAATTGAATCAAATGAAAGTCAAACACATTCAAACAAAGCTATTTGAATCAAATAAGAGTCAAATACATTAAAACAAAGCTAATTAAAAATAATAAAAGTCTAATACATTGTACAAAGCTAATTGAATTAAATTAAAGTCAAACACATTCAAACAAAGCTAATTGAATCAAATGAAAGTCAAACACATTCAAACAAAGATTTTGAATCAAATGAAAGTCGAATACATTCTACAAAGCTAATTGAATCAAATGAAAGTCAAACACATTCAAATAAAGCTATTTGAATCAAATGAAAGTCAAATACATTCAACAAAGCTAATTGAATCAAATGAAAGTCAAACACATTCAAACAAAGCTATTTGAATCAAAGGAGAGTCAAAGCACATTCAAACAAAGCTAATTAAATCAAATAAAAGTAAAATACATTCTACAAAGTTAATTGAATCAAATGAAAGTCAAACACATTCAAACAAAGCCTTTTAAATCAAATGAAAGTCAAACATATTCAAAAAAAGCTTTTTAATTTAAATGAAAGTAAAACACATTCAAACAAAGCTATATAAATCAAATGAAAGTGAAATGCATTCTACAAAGCAAATTGATCTAAATGAAATTCAAACACATTCAAACAAAGCTATTTGAATCAAATGACAGTCAAACACATTCTACAAAGCTAATTGAATCAATTGAAAGTCAAACACATTCAAACAAAGCTATTTGAATCAAATGAAAGTCAAATACATTCTACAAAGCTAATTGGATCAAATGAAAGTCAAACACATTCAAACAAAGCTAATTGAATCAAATGAAAGTCAAACACATTCAAACAAAGCTATTTTAATAAAATGAATGTCAAATACATTCTACAAAGCTAATTGAATCAAATGAAAGTCAAACACATTCAAACAAAGCTATTTGAAGAAAATGAAAGTCAAATACATTCTACAAAGCAAATTGAATCAAATGAAAGTTAAACACAGTCAAACAAAGTTATTTGATTTAAATGAAAGTCAAATACATTCTACAAAGCTAATTGAATCAAATGAAAGTCAAACACATTCAAACAAAGCTAATTAAATCAAATAAAAGTCAAATACATTCTACAAAGCTAATTGAATCATATAAAAGTCAAATACATTCAAACAAAGCTAATTGAATCAAATGGAAGTCAAATACATTCTACAAAGCTAATTGAATTAAATTAAAGTCAAACACATTCAAAATAAGCTAATTGAATTTTACGAAAGTCAAACACATTCAAACAAAGCTTTCGAATCAAGTGAAAGTCAAATACATTCTACAAAGCTAATTGAAACAAATGAAAGTCAAACACATTCAAACAAAGCTATTTGAATCAAATGAAAGTCAAACACATTCTACTAAGCTAATTGAATCAAATGAAAGTCAAACACATTTAAACAAAGCTATTTGAATCAAATGACAGTCAAATACATTCTGCAAAGCTAATTGTATCAAATGAAAGTCAAACACATTCAAACAAAGCTATTTGTATCAAATGAAAGTGAAATGCATTCTACAAAGCTAATTGAATCAAATGAAAGTGAAACACATTCAAACAAAGCTAATTAAATCAAATAAAAGTCAAATACATTCTACAAAGCTAATTGAATCAAATGAAAGTCAAACACATTCAAACAAAACAAATTGAATCAACTGAAAGTCAAATACATTCAACGAAGCAAATTGAATCAAATGAAAGTCAAACCCATTCAACTAAAGCTAATTGAATCAAATGAAAGTCAAACATACT
The DNA here is from genome assembly GCF_001683475.1 of Chenopodium quinoa. Lineage (NCBI taxonomy): Eukaryota > Viridiplantae > Streptophyta > Magnoliopsida > Caryophyllales > Amaranthaceae > Chenopodium > Chenopodium quinoa. The sequence goes on along the minus strand of NW_018744073.1, from coordinate 9,335 downwards.
CAAACAAAGCTATTTTAATCAAATGAATGTCAAATACGTTCTACAAAGCTAATTGTATCAAATGAAAGTCAAACACATTCAAATAAAGCTATTTGAATCAAATGAAAGTCAAACACATTCAAACAAAGTTATTTAAATCAAATGAAAGTTAAATGCATTCTACAAAGCTAATTGAATCAAATGAAAGTTAAACGCATTCAAAACAAAGCTATTTGAATCAAATGAGAGTCAAATACATTCTACAAAGGTAATTGAATCAAATGAAAGTCAAACACATTCAAACAAAGCTAATTGAATCAAATGAAAGTCAAATTCATTCAACAAAGCTAATTGAATCAAATAAAAGTCAAACACATTCAAACAAAGCTAATTGAATCAAATGAAAGTCAAGCACATTCAAACAAAGCTAATTAAATCAAATAAAAGTCAAATACATTCTACAAAGCTAATTGAATCAAATGAAAGTCAAACACATTCAAACAAAGTAAATTGAATCAACTGAAAGTCAAATACATTCAACGAAGCAAATTGAATCAAATGAAAGTCAAACACATTCAACTAAAGCTAATTGAATCAAATGAAAGTCAAACATATTCAAACAAAGCTATTTTAATCAAATGAATGTCAAATACGTTCAACAAAGCTAATTGTATCAAATGAAAATCAAACACATTCAAATAAAGCTATCTGAATCAAATGAAAGTCAAACGCATTCAAACAAAGTTATTTAAATCAAATGAAAGTGAAATGCATTCTACAAAGCTAATTGAATCAAATGAAAGTTAAACGCATTCAAAAAAAGCTATTTGAATCAAATGAGAGTCAAATACATTCTACAAAGCTAATTGAATCAAATGAAAGTCAAACACATTCAAACAAAGCTAATTGAATCAAATTAAAGTGAAATGCATTCTACAAAGCAAATTGAATTAAATGAAATTAAAAACACATTCAAACAAAGCTATTTGAATCAAATTACAGTAAAATACATTCTACAAAGCTAATTGAATCAATTGAAAGTCAAACACATTCAAACAAAGCTATTTGAATCAAATGACAGTCAAATACATTCTACAAAGCTAATTGTATCAAATGAAAGTCAAACACATTCAAACAAAGCTATTTGTATCAAATGAAAGTGAAATGCATTCTACAAAGCTAATTGAATCAAATGAAAGTGAAACACATTCAAACAAAGCTAATTAAATCAAATAAAAGTCAAATACATTCTACAAAGCTAATTGAATCAAATGAAAGTCAAACACATTCAAACAAAGCAAATTGAATCAACTGAAAGTCAAATACATTCAACGAAGCAAATTGAATCAAATGAAAGTCAAACCCATTCAACTAAAGCTAATTGAATCAAATGAAAGTCAAACATACTCAAACAAAGCTATTTTAATCAAATGAATGTCAAATACGTTCAACAAAGCTAATTGTATCAAATGAAAGTCAAACACATTCAAATAAAGCTATTTGAAACAAATGAAAGTCAAACACATTCAAACAAAGTTATTTAAATCAAATGAAAGTGAAATGCATTCTACAAAGCTAATTGAATCAAATGAAAGTTAAACGCATTCAAACAAAGCTATTTGAATCAAATGAGAGTCAAATACATTCTACAAAGGTAATTAAATCAAATGAAAGTCAAACACATTCAAACAAAGCTAATTGAATCAAATGAAAGTCAAATTCATTCAACAAAGCTAATTGAATCAAATAAAAGTCAAACACATTCAAACAATGCTAATTGAATCAAATGAAAGTCAAGCACATTCAAACAAAGCTAATTAAATCAAATAAAAGTCAAATACATTCTACAAAGCTAATTGAATCAAATGAAAGTCAAACACATTTAAACAAAGTAAATTGAATCAACTGAAAGTCAAATACATTCAACGAAGCAAATTGAATCAAATGAAAGTCAAACACATTCAACTAAAGCTAATTGAATCAAATGAAAGTCAAACATATTCAAACAAAGCTATTTTAATCAAATGAATGTCAAATACGTTCAACAAAGCTAATTGTATCAAATGAAAGTCAAACACATTCAAACAAAGCTAATTGAATCAAATGAAAGTCAAACACATTCAAACAAAGCTATTTTAATAAAATGAATGTCAAATACATTCTACAAAGCTAATTGAATCAAATGAAAGTCAAACACATTCAAACAAAGCTATTTGAAGAAAATGAAAGTCAAATACATTCTACAAAGCAAATTGAATCAAATGAAAGTTAAACACAGTCAAACAAAGTTATTTGATTTAAATGAAAGTCAAATACATTCTACAAAGCTAATTGAATCAAATGAAAGTCAAACACATTCAAACAAAGCTAATTAAATCAAATAAAAGTCAAATACATTCTAAAAAGCTAATTGAAACATATAAAAGTCAAATACATTCAAACAAAGCTAATTGAATCAAATGGAAGTCAAATACATTCTACAAAGCTAATTGAATTAAATTAAAGTCAAACACATTCAAAATAAGCTAATTGAATTTAACGAAAGTCAAAACACATTCAAACAAAGCTTTCGAATCAAGTGAAAGTCAAATACATTCTACAAAGCTAATTGAAACAAATGAAAGTCAAACACATTCAAACAAAGCTATTTGAATCAAATGAAAGTCAAACACATTCTACTAAGCTAATTGAATCAAATGAAAGTCAAAACACATTCAAACAAAGCTAATTAAATCAAATAAAAGTCAAACACATTCTACAAAGCTAATTGAATCAAATGAAAGTCAAAACACATTCAAACAAAGCAAATTGAATCAACTGAAAGTCAAATACATTCAACGAAGCAAATTGAATCAAATGAAAGTCAAACCCATTCAACTAAAGCTAATTGAATCAAATGAAAGTCAAACATACTCAAACAAAGCTATTTTAATCAAATGAATGTCAAATACGTTCAACAAAGCTAATTGTATCAAATGAAAGTCAAACACATTCAAATAAAGCTATTTGAATCAAATGAAAGTCAAACACATTCAAACAAAGTTATTTAAATCAAATGAAAGTGAAATGCATTCTACAAATCTAATTGAATCAAATGAAAGTTAAACGCATTCAAACAAAGCTATTTGAATCAAATGATGATGTGTAAACAAGATGAGAAACCTTGTTACAATTAAAAGATAAGTTAAAAGATTCAAAGGGTTTTAAAGTTCAAGTGTCAAGTAATCAGTTTAGTTAGGGGAACTCTCACCCTAAGCTAAGGATATAGCAAAGAGGAACTCTCACTCGTTTGCTTGGGATAGTTTAGATGAGGGAACTCTCACCAAATCATAAACTATAAGTCCTAATTTTGGGAACTCTCACCAAAACTAACACTCTCAAATTCGGATACTCAAATTTGGAAAACAAAGTGAACTAAACTCAAGTCACTTCCATTACAAAAAACACACGTTTTTAGGCAAAATAATCTTGGATGATTTTCATTCATTCAAAGTATGCTATTTATAGCATCAACACAACCTTTTCACTTGCCTACTTTAATTAACAAAATAAAATAGACAAAAGTAAATTATCTAAGGGAATGAGTGGAGAATACACGTCCCACTTAACCCCTTTTACAAACAAGATTAAACTTAATTAAAAGAACTAAAGACTAGGCTTGAAACAAGGGAAGATGATCAGCCAAACAGCATCCAAAGAGCATCTTCAATTACACGCCCAAAACAGCCATATGCAAGCTTGTGTAACCCCCATTTTAATGCCTTGATTCACGCCTCTTTATTCTTCATAACCCCCAAATAATGAGGTGCAATGTTCAGCCAACAAACTCCATAATTCACGCCCAACAAGTGCCATGAATCACGCCTCTTCAATCAGCTTGTAACCGTTGCACTTGGAGCTTGGAAAACCGTCACTTGCTAGATACTTTCTACAAGGTTAATTACACTAAGTGAAGTGTAACCACTTGTAAAATGTTTCGGACCAAAACCGTGCAAAAGAGTAAGGAATGATTTGGATAGAAACAACTCCTTTGCATTGCTTTGAACTTGGACCTCACCTTGACTACTTGGAGCATCACAATCATTAGAACTTTGACCATATTGGTCATCCTCCTCTTCTTCAAAAGGAATTGCCCTCAATTCGTCATCATCAAGGTATGGAGCAAGATCCCCAACGTTGAATGTGCTTGAGACACCAAATTGGCCCCCCAAATCAACCTTGTATGCATTGTCATTGATCTTTTCCACGATTTCAAATGGACCTTCGGCTCTTGGCATAAGCTTGTTCTTTCTTTTGCTAGGAAACCTCTCTTTCCTCATGTAAATCCACACTAAGTCACCAACTTCAAATTGCTTCACGTTTTTCACCCTCTTGTTGGCTTGTTTCTTGTAGACTTCATTTGCTTTCTCAATGTTCTTCCTAACTTCCTTGTGGACCTTCAACATGAACTCGGCTTGTTCCCTAGCTCCACCATGAACGAACTTGTCTTGTGGCAAAGCTATGAGATCAATAGGAACATAAGGATTGACACCATAGACTACTTCAAAAGGAGAGTACTTTGTAGTAGCACTAGGAGTCCGATTGTAAGCAAACTCGGCATGAGCTAGCTTGACATCCCAATCCTTAGCACTCTTACTAACCAAGGTCCTAAGCAACGAACCAGAATTCTATTTACCACTTCAGTTTGCCCATCGGTTTGTGGATGATGTGAAGTAGAAAACAGCAACTTTGTTCCCATTAGACGCCATATTGATTTCCAAAAATGACTAAGAAATTTTGTATCACGATCGGACACAATGGTGCGTGGCACCCATGAAAACGAACCACTTCTTCAAAGTATAACTTAGCCACTTTCATAGCATCTTCGGTTTTGTGACAAGGAATGAAATGAGCCATTTTAGAAAACCGATCAACAACCACCATGATTGAGTCTTTACCCCTTTGAGTTCTAGGTAAAGCCACAATGAAATCCATGCTCACATCTTCCCAAGGTCTCTCCGGAACTGGCAAAGGCTTGTAGAGACCTTTGTGAAACACCATCTTGGCCCTTTGACAAGTAGAACAACGACTAACCACATGATGAACCGTGGCTAACATCTTCGGCCAATAAAAGTGAGCTTGAAGAAGCTCCATTGTTTTTTGAATCCCCACGTGACCAGCTAGACCTCCTCCATGAGCCTCATGAATCAACAAGCTTCTAATTGGACACTTAGGAATGCATAACCGATTTCCCTTAAAAAGAAAGTCATCATGTAAGGAAAATAAGTCATATACTCCATGGACACATTTCTGCATTATTTCAATGAAATCTCCATCCTCCTTGTAGTATGCTTTGATCAAATCAAACCCAAGAACTTTTGCTTCGACAACTCCAAGCAAATTGTGTCTCCTAGATAAGGCATCCGCAACAACATTAGCCTTTCCACTCTTGTATTTAGAGGAAAAGTTAAAGGTTTGCAAGAATTCAACCCATTTAGCATGTCTTGAATTCAACTTCTTTTGACCATGGATGAACCTTAGAGATTCATGGTCCGAATGTAATATGAACGGTTGTGGTCTCAAGTAATGTGACCAATGATCTAGAGCTCGTACCATAGCATAGAACTCTTTATCATAGGTGGAATAGTTCAACTTGCCTTGACTCAACTTTTCACTGAAATAAGCAATTGGACGCCCTTCTTGAATCAAAACTGCTCCAACCCCTTTCCCACTTGCGTCACACTCAACTTCAAATGGCTTGGAAAAATCAGGGAGTGCAAGAATAGGAGTGTTGCACATTTTCTCCTTGACTTCTTCAAAGGCCTTTTGAGCTTGTGTAGTCCATTCAAACGTCCCCTTCTTAGTACACTCAGTTATAGGAGCCATGAGTGTGCTAAAATTCTTGATAAATCTTCTATAGAAAGAAGCTAGGCCATGGAAAGAACGGACCTCCGTGAGTGTTTTTGGACTAGGCCATGATTGAATTGCTTCAACCTTGCAAGGATCCACCTTCACGCCATCACCTGAAACTATGTAACCAAGAAAAGTGACCTCATATAACATAAAATCACATTTTTCAAGTTTTCCATACAATTTTTGAGTTCTTAAAACAAAAAAAACTTGAAACAAATGTTCTAAATGTTCATCCTCATTTTTAGAGTAAATAAGGATGTCATCAAGGTACACCACCACGAACTTGCCAAGAAATGGCCTCAACACCTCGTTCATTAATCTCATGAACGTGCTAGGTGCATTGGTCAATCCAAACGGCATCACAAGCCATTCATACAACCCATGCTTTGTCTTGAATGCAGTCTTCCATTCATCACCTTCCCTCATACGAATTTGATGGTAACCACTTCTCAAATCAACTTTTGAGAATACATTTGAACCACTCAATTCGTCTAGCATATCATCCAGTCTTGGAATTGGAAACCTGTACTTGATAGTAATATTGTTAACAGCTCTACTATCAATGCACATACGCCAAGTTCCATCCTTTTTAGGAACCAACAAGGCAGGAACCGCACATGGACTCATAGACTCACGCACATAGCCCATACCCATCAATTCTTCAATTTGTCTTTGCAACTCCTTAGTTCTAAAGGGTTACATCTATAGGCAGGTTTATTTGGTAGAGGCGCACCTGGAATGAGATCAATTTGATGCTCAATTCCTCTCAAGGGTGGTAATCCCTTAGGTAACTCATCCGGAAAAACATCCTCAAACTCTTTAATCAGTTTGGCAAGTTTAGGATTTTGACTCACAAATTTTTCATGGATTTCTTTAGAGTACAACATGAATATCTCTTTCTCACCTCAAACTCCCTCTCAAACTCTTTACAAGACAATAAAGAAATTTGTGGCTTTTGTGGTTGTGAAAACCGTGGGGTGGTAAAGGGTGCAATTTCTTTTGTTTCCCTTGGTGAGTGATAGTGTAGGTGTTATGGTACCCATCATGGATAGATTTTTTATCAGATTGCCACGGTCTCCAAGAAGAATATGACAAGCATCCATTAAAACAACATCACACAATTGACTATCATGATATGAACCAATCGAAAAATTCAACCATACATTGCTTTCTAACCCCAGTACTAGCATTAGAATCTAACCAACTCAATTTGTAAGGATGTGGATGATTTGTGGTGGTAAGACTAGTTTAGATACTAAGGTTTTTGACACAGTATTAGCCTCACTGCCCCCATCAATAATTAAATCACATACCTCGTCACCAACTTTACATTTGGTGATGAAAATGTGTTGTCTTTGTGGCGCCAAAGGTTCCTCCACACGAGCTTGCAAAGCTCTCCTAACCACCAAGTTTGTTTTGTCCCCATTTCAGGATAGCATTGGTCCTCTCCTCTTCCTGTTCGTACGGGGTCACCTCCTCTCTTCTTCAGACTCAAATTCCTCCCAATTGATGCTTTGGGTGGCTATGAGTTTAACCTCTTGCATGGTCAAGGCTCTTGAATTAGGACAATCTTTTTTTATAATGTCCTCTACCTCCACACTTGTAACATACAATGTCACTAAGCTTGAAGTCTTTCGTGTTCCTCTTTGGTGGCTCATTAGGCTTTGCTAAAAGAAGAAACCCTCCTTTGAGTTGAAGGGTGGTTTGCGTACCACTGAGTAGTAGTAGGCGTTTTCTTCCTTTTCCTTTTAGCATCAAACTTTGTCACAAGTTTGCAAGCTTCCACAAACGTGAGGTTAGTGTAACCATCAAGTTTGTCTTGTAACTCTTGTTCCAACCCAGCTACAAAACGCCCCAACTTCAGCTCTTCATTTTCAGTCACTTCACATACAATGGCAAGCCTATCAAATTCTTTGATATAGTCTTCCACCGAATCACCATTTTGTTGGAGAGTACTCCATTTCACATACTGATTTTGCTTGTAATTGTGAGGAATGAAACGATCTCTCATTCTTTTCTTCAGCTTTTCCCAAGTGGAAATGTGAGCCTTACCCCTAAGGGTACGCCCTCTTTGTTCTCCTTGCAACCAACTATCACCATAGCCCTTCAACTTGACTTTGGCAATCTTAAAACGTTGAACATCCTCATGAATGTCCTTGTATTCAAAGTACCTTTCCAAGGATTTCTCCCATTCCAAGTACTTCTCTGGATCAAGTGTCCCATCAAAAGAAGGAACGTCCACTTTGAGACTCCTATCCTCCCTCCTAGGTGGAGGGTCTTCACCTTGATCTCTCCTATCTTGCTCGTTCATGAGCCTTGCCATCAAGGCAGCAAGGTTCCCTTGGAGATTGGCATTGGTTTCGGCCAACCTTTCCTGACTAGCAATGGATCGATTAAGAGCTTCCAAAGCTGTCCTCAAGTCTTGATTCTCTCCCATGGTATGTAGGTATTCGACCCCTTTGGAAAATTTAAGAAAATTTCCCCTACCTGACGCGCCAAATGATGTGTAAACAAGATGAGAAACCTTGTTACAAAAAAGATAAGTTAAAAGATTCAAGGGTTTTAAAGTTCAAGTGTCAAGTAATCAGTTTAGTTAGGGGAACTCTCACCCTAAGCTAAGGATATAGCAAAGAGGAACTCTCACTCGTTTGCTTGGGATAGTTTAGATGAGGAACTCTCACCAAATCATAAACTATAAGTCCTAATTTTGGGAACTCTCACCAAAACTAACACTCTTCAAATTCGGATACTCAAATTTGGAAAACAAAGTGAACTAAACTCAAGTCACTTCCATTACAAAACACACGTTTTTAGGCAAATAATCTTGGATGATTTTCATTCATTCAAAGTATGCTATTTATAGCATCAATACAACCTTTTCACTTGCCTACTTTAATTAACAAAATAAAATAGACAAAAGTAAATTAACTAAGGGAATGAGTGGAGAATACACGTCCCACTTAACCCCTTTTACAAACAAGATTAAACTTAATTAAAAGAACTAAAGACTAGGCTTGAAACAAGGGAAGATGATCAGCCAAACAGCATCCAAAGAGCATCTTCAATTACACGCCCAAAACAGCCATATGCAAGCTTGTGTAACCCCCATTTTAATGCCTTGATTCACGCCTCTTTATTCTTCATAACCCCCAAATAATGAGGTGCAATGTTCAGCCAACAAACTCCATAATTCACGCCCAACAAGTGCCATGAATCACGCCTCTTCAATCAGCTTGTAACCGTTGCACTTGGAGCTTGGAAAACCGTCACTTGCTAGATACTTTCTACAAGGTTAATTACACTAAGTGAAGTGTAACCACTTGTAAAATGTTTCGGACCAAAACCGTGCAAAAGAGTAAGGAATGATTTGGATAGAAACAACTCCTTTGCATTGCTTTGAACTTGGACCTCACCTTGACTACTTGGAGCATCACAATCATTAGAACTTTGACCAATTGGTCAAA